>NC_143253.1:137385737-137691192 GCF_984573655.1 Nuphar pumila
ACTGAATGTGATTTTATTTTGGAGCGTGAAGCACCTATCTCTCTAACAATTTCTGGGGGTAAAGTTTTTTAGTTTGCGTTCTATCACGTTGACCATCTCTCTGACCATTTCACATTTCACAGGGTAGAACTTTTTAATCAGCATTATATCTTGGGCAACTAGTGTGTGTGTGTGTGTGTGTGTGTGTGTGTGTGTGTGTGTGTGTGTGTGTGTGTGTGCACCCATGTGCACCCATGTGCACGTGCATGTGAGAAGCGCATCTTAAACATATGTTACAAGAATAGTGGTCTGCTTAATAACTATGTTTCTAAGTTTGGAGAATTTGTGTCTCCTACTTTTAGCTTCTGTTTTTCTTTGCCCTTTTTCTTGTTGGTTCTTTGTTGTGCGTATTGTAAGTTCAGATTTGTACTATAAAGCTTAATTTGTTGCAGGTTGGGTTGCGGTTACTGCTGTGCCCACTTGGCTCTAACATTGTCATTCGAACAGCTTGGTGAGATTTCATCTCTTTGGACCTGAAAGTAGGATGTTGTGGCTTTAACTTTATTCAATTGAAAATCTCCTTATTTTAATTCAATATTTTCAGCTGCCACCTTTTAGCACCTAAAAGATACCCTGCTTTTAGCAACACAGAAATCATAATGCTTTTCATAGGAAGTAGCACAGAAATGATGAAGCTTTTCACAGAATTCTCAGGTGCCTTTTGCCAAATTCATTAACATTTCTTTCATGCCTCTTCTCATTCGTCAGGTTTCCACTTTGCACGATCTGTCTATTGAGGGATATCATTTCTGGTCAATTACTTCTATGTCAACCGTGGCAGGGCTGGCAAATGACCAAGACACAGCTCAATTATGGGTCTAAAATTCTTGTACCTTGTTGATTTAAAGCCAAACTTTCTTGACTTGAGGCACTGTTCGGTCAGCCTGGTCCAATCCATTGACAGTTACTGTTGTCTTGACTTATAATGTTGCTTACGTGATCATATTCTCCTTCTTGGTTCCCTTCCAAAAAAAAAATTCCCCTTCTTGGTGAACAAAATGTATTCCTTTTTGTTATCTATGCATGTAAAATTGCTACATGAATTGATCTGCAGTAAATATATGGTTGGATTCACAAGGCTTGACATTGATCTTCTTCTTTTGTCATGGTCTGTGAGTCATTTCATGGCTATATCAACATTTATAGTGTTAAACTATGTACATCAAAACTTATTTCGCTCAGACTTGGAGCCTGGTGGTAGGTTTAGTGTGGAATTTAGCTGAAGCATAACCTTTCTTTTTATACCTGTCTTTGGACTTTTTAAATGTAGCTGTTCAGTTGGAGTTGCTTTGCCTGTATACTCCACATTCAAGGCCATAGAAAGGAATGATCGCAAGGAACAAGAGAAGTGGTTGTCTTATTGGGCAGGTTTGTCATGATTTCCTAATATTTGGTTCTTTTCCAATTTATCATCCAATTTTCTTGTCTTTGAAATACAAGTTGTTTCATTGACATTCACTTTACTTTTATCTGATGGAGAAATGCATTCTAATCTTATAGATGATGTGGTTGTTCAAGAATTTCTACTTGATGCGACATAGTCACAAATATCATTGAGGATATGAATGTAACTTGAAATTGCTAATTAATTTGTGATAAATTGAGTTTATCATCTCTTTTTATTGTTATTCTTTTATTTTCATTCTCTTTAAGTTCTTAAGTATTTTCCTTTTTATTTGCATTTCTTTTATTTTCTAGAATTCTGTCAATATTTTCCTGAAGAGTTTTTGAAATATCACAAGATTTTCCTTGACGAGAAAATTCCCAAAATGAAACTTTTAACAATAAGTTGATACATGTTAACATCTTGTTCAATTTGTTTTTTACTGTATCACGTTACAGTATATTCGATGGTTATATGTTCTGACACATTAACCTCACAATACTTATTTATTAGTAACACATGATCACTATTTGAATCTCAATCTTAGGTTAGGGTTTCACAAGAGAGGCACAAGACAGGAGAAGTTCTCGTGAATACAAGTTTCATTCTATTTAAAAATAAATGAGAGTCCCACTTTACTTATATAGGTCGACTCTCTCAATGTTGCAAAGGAAAAGGAAACAATAAAGAACCATAAGACTAAACTACCCCTTTACAATATTGTAATGTCCATAAGAATGTTTATGACAAGGGTGTTAAGATTAATTTAATATAAGTATATATATTGTAAATATATATAATATATATGGGAGTCAAGTCAAGGCTAGTTTGACTAGCTCCCAACGGCTAGAATTCTAACCTTTGGGAGCTCTCTCTCATTCTTTAATGAGAGAGGACTTCCCCTCTCCATTCCACTTCTTTTCTTCTCCTCTACTTTTCTCTATAAATATGGGTGGGTGTGTACCTTTGTAAGGTAAGAGAGAGATGGGTAGTAGTAGATATTTTTTTAGTATTCTTGAGTGCATTTTGTAGTGAGGTTTTCATGTATTTATTTATTTTATGTATTTTATTGTTCATTATGAATGAAATCATTTATTCACAAAACTTGTATTAGTTTGTATCTTGTTAGTATTCAAATGTATTTTGATTTGACATTTGGATTATGATTTGGAATGCCTTGGGTTCTGCACCATTTCGTAACATGGTATCAGCGTGAGGTATCTTGGTCTTGGTATCTGTTCGTGTTTGTGCTTCAAAAGAAAGATTTGAATTGATTAACGGCTTGGACTCGAGACTCTTGTATTCCGGTATGTATTTTCTTTGGATTCTCTACCTTAAATATTTATGGTATATATTAAAAAAAATGTGTTTGAAATATAGTAGATATTTATTAATATGTTAAAAATGAATATGTTTTCAAGTTAATTAAAATTAGAACTTGTGAAAAGTTATGGACTTTTTGATATATGTTTTTGTCTAAGCATGTTTACATGAAATATATGTTTTGATTATGAATATGTATATGTTTTTGAAAAATGTCGTCATGAAAATTATATTTTACAAGAGTATGTGGTTTTCTTTAAAATCTTAAATACTATGCTTATATGTTTTTCATGTTGTTTGCAAAATACTAATTTTTTTGTAATGATCTTTGGTGTCCTTGAGCATGTGTCAAAGCATGATTATTAAGTATATTATGTGAATTTTATGTTAAAAATGTGTTCCTTAAGAAATTTAGATTATTGTATAATGTATGTCTTGAGTCATCATAATTTTAATTCTTTGGTAATATCATGAATATCTTGTATGCTCTCATCTCGACATGCTCATGTCTCATATTTTCATGTGGTTTCAATGATTGACTTTAAGATATTGCTCTCATTATGCTAAATTAATTCTTTGAAAAACATCCTCGATTGATTATGCTTGAGAATGATATTGGATATTTTTATGTGACTTGTGTTCATTTCTCTTTATCATTCGTATTACAAATGACTCGTGCATTGGATACTTTGTTCATATATACTTGAATGCATTTTGTATGTCATAATATTAACTTGTTTTTCTCCTTGTGAATTGTAGAAACTGAACCGAGTCCTAGAGAGAGAAGAGAGAGAGAGAGAGAGAGAGAGAGAGAGAGAGAGAGAGAGGCGGCTGCACAGAAAACCTCAGAGCTTAATTCGATATTAGGGCCTCTCTCTATGTTAAATAGAGAGAGGCTTAAAGACATAATTACAATAAAGCCCCATTATAAAAACTAAATTACAAATAGCATCTTAATGTAAAATAACTTTACTTAAAACCACCTATTCTCAACACTCCCCCTCAAGTTGGAGCATAGATATCAATCATGCTCAGCTTGTCACAACATTTTGAAAAATTTGGTCTGGCAAGAGGTTTTGTGAACATATCTGCAACTTGGTCTTCCGACTTTAGATATTGGGTAGTGATATGACCCGCTTGAACCATATCCCTTACATAGTGGCAGTCAACCTCAATGTGCTTTGTTCTCTCATGAAATACAGGATTGTTCGCTATATATGTTGCAGCTTTGTTATCGCACATCATGGTCATGGGAGAGGAAACCTTCACCTGGAGATCAAGAAGAACAGTACGAACCCACATCAATTCAGCAGCTGTTTGGGCCATAGCCCGATATTCTGATTCTGCACTCGACCTAGAAACCACATTTTGCTTCTTACTTCTCCAAGAGATCAAGTTGTCTCCCAGGAACACACAAAATCCTGTGGTAGATTTTCTATCTACTACAGATCCTGCATAGTCAGCATCAGAATAGGCCACTATATCCAGAGTTCCACCTTTCTTGAACAATAACCCCTTTCCAGGAGAAGATTTTAGATATCTGAGAATTATAATAGCTGCATTCCAGTGTACCTCAGTTGGTTTGTCCATAAACTGACTGACTTTACTTACTGCTAAAGCAATATCCGGCCTGGTCACAGTTACATACAGTAGTTTCCCAACTAGGGAGCGATAGCTTTTGCTATCAACCAGTTTTGACCCTTCTTCAAACAACTCAACTTTATGGTCCATGGGAATATTTGTTGGTTTAGCTCCCAACATTCCTGTTTCCTTTAATAAGTCAAGAACATACTTCCGTTGAGACAAAACCATCCCTTCACTGCTCCTGACAACTTCTATACCCAGAAAATACCTGAGTGAACCAAGGTCTTTTGTAACAAAGTGTTTTTGAAGATGAGCCTTTGTGGCTTCAATAGCTTTCACATCATCACCTGTAAGAATGATGTCATCCACATATACCACCATAACAACTATGTCCGAGCTAGTTTTCTTTATGAATAGTGTATGATCTGCTGCTGACCTATTAAAGCCAAAACCTGACATCACTTCAAACAACTTCTGAAACCATGCACGAGGACTTTGTTTCAAGCCATAAATTGCCTTTTTCAATCTACACACCTTCTGACACTCCCCCTCAACCTCGAATCCTGGAGGTTGTTGCATGTAAACAGTTTCAGATAGGTCCCCATATAGAAATGCATTTTTCACATCTAATTGGTACAGGCTCCAACCATGCTGCACAGCTACTGAGAGAACAAGACGAATGGTACCCATTCGTGCAACAGGAGAAAAAGTTTCAAAGAAATCAATACCATATGTCTGAGTATACCCTTTGGCTACTAATCTGGCCTTGTACCGTTCAATTGAACCATCAGATTTGTACTTTATCGTATATACCCATTTACATCCAACAATGTCAGCATCTGCTGGGGAATCAACTAGATCCCAAGTATGCTGAGATATTAAGGCATCCATTTCTTCTTGCATAGCCATCTTCCAGCGAGTATCAAGCTCTGCCTGCTGATAGTTCAGAGGAATAACTTCAGCAGATAAAGCTGAAATAAAAGATTTCATCTGATTTCCAATTCTGGCTTCGAAGACAAAATGAGACATGGGATATAAAGTACATTGTCGTGTCCCCTTTCGTAGAGCAATCGGCCTGTTATCATCATCATGAAGATCATTATTGTCAGTAGAACTTACCTCAGGGGATGGATCTCTACGCACATATACCAATGGAGGATTATGAAATCTGGAAGAGGATGAAGTGTGGTTCGGGAATGAGGGCACGGATTCCAAGGGAAAAGGAGGTATAGGTAATGGACAAGACTCAGCTGGATCAACCTGCAGCGGGGAACCAGTATTAGAGTAATATGGAGTGGATTCCAAGAAAGATACATCCGCACTGACATACTCTGTAGAATCATAACATCGATATCCCTTTTGATTTTTGGGGTAACCTATAAATATGCATTTTGTAGCTTGAGTAGCTAATTTATCACGGTCAGGGCCAAGTTTGTGTACAAAACAAACACATCCAAACACTTTGGGCGAGAGGGAGAAGAGAGGGGTATTTGGTTTTAGGATATGAATTGGAATTTGATCACCCACAGAAAAGGAAGGCATGCAGTTGATCAGATAGCAAGCAGTTGTAATTGCATCTCCCCAGTATAACGCAGAAACATTTGATTGGATCATAATGGTTCTGGCAACATCAAGTAGGTGACGATGTTTTTGCTCAGCCACCCCATTTTGTTGAGATGAATAGGCACAGGAAGTTTGGGGTTGGATGCCACTATCTTGGTAAAATTGTAACATACTTTTTGATTTAAACTCGAGAGCATTATCAGTGCGAATAATCTTGACACTAGATTCAAACTGAGTTTTTATTTCAAGAATTAAAGATTTGATAATATTTGGAACATCAGATCGTTCCTTTATTAAAAACACCCATGATAACTTAGAGAAATCATCAACAATAACTAAATAGTATCGACACTGAGTCCTAGTAGGAATCTTACTAGGACCCCATACATCTGCATGAAGAAGTTCAAAGACTTTATTACTAGACTGACTCTGACTCGAAGGAAACGAACTTCGATGATGCTTGCCCAGCTGACATGCTTCACACTGAAATGATGTGGTGGAGGGAATCTGAGGAAAGACCGAACGAAGCTTTGACAATGAAGGATGACCAAGACGACGATGCCACTGAACAGGACTAAATGAATGTTCCACTGCAGCATGAACAATACCCATTGGATGATGTAAGTAGTAGATTCCATTTTCTTCATAGCCTCCACCAATCTTCTTCCCCGTCAGCAAATCCTGAAAATGACAACCCATTGGATCAAATATTACTCTACAGTTTGGTTCTTTTACAAGACAACTAACAGACAGTAAACTTTGAGGAAATTTTGGAGCATGAAGAGCATTTTTCAACTGTAATGAGGAGGATATAGAAATATTTCCCTGACCAACAACCGGGGAGGTACTCCCATCGGCTAATGAGACTCCAAGCTGAGCCTTAATATCCTTTAGATCTGAAAAAACAAGTGAATTTCCACACAAATGTATGGATGCACCAGAATCAATAATCCACTTACTGTCAGTCGGATGAAGAAGATTTCCGGTTGAATAGGCAACACCAGCAACAGGAGAGGTAGAACTCAAAGGACGAAGAGCTATCAGCTCATCATATTCAACACGACTGAGGGTTATACTACTGTCACTTGCAGAGATATTTTCTTGTGCCTTTGTTGCCTCGAGAGAAGTAATATTAGCTCTAGGAGCATATGACTTTGATGAAGAGGAGGTTGGTCGGCCATGCTTATCCCAGCAATGATCTTCTAAATGTCCAGATTTTCCACAGAATGTACATTGAAGCTTTCCTCTGCCTCCCACACCTCGTCCGCGACCTCGTCCTCTGATGTTCTGAAGATTTCCACGTCCATAACCAGATGAGACAACTAAGGCAGATGACTGAGTCACAGGCTTAGAATGTGGAAGAGATATCGCAAGTCTGCTTAGACGGTTATATGCCTCAGCAAGAGTAGGTACATTCGAACCAGTCAACATTTGGACTTTTGCAACAGAAAATTCTGAAGATAAACCTGTAAGAAACCTAGCGACCATAGTTTGTTCTTGATGATCTTTTTGTTTCGAACAACAGAGAGGTCTGTGAGCATTAAGTCTTTCAAACGCAGCTTTTACGGAGGCATAGTACTGGGCCAAGGTTTGATCTCCCTGCTGTAAATTGTATATTTCCTGTTCGACTTGTAGGATACGACTCACATTAGTCTCTTGTGAGTATGTATCTCGAAGATTGTCCCACATCTGTTTGGTTATATTATAATAAATTAAACCATCTGCAATATGGGGTTCGACACTATTCATAATCCATGACATAACTATGTCATTATCTTCATCCCAGGTAACATATTTTCCCACCTTTTCAGTGGGTTCATCTTCCAACAAGATATGTTTTCTACGATGTCCAGATACCGACATCATAAATGTTCTGGACCACCTGACATAGTTAGTTTCATTTAACCTTACAGACGAACCGTACGAAAATGGATTGGCAAATGCCTTATATTCTCCAATATGTTCCAATTTTGAATCACATTTCGAAGTTTCAGCCATACTTCTGGTTAAAAAAAAACTGGACAATCTCCAAACTAAACAGGGAAAAACCGTGTGTTACACTCACACGCCAACTGATATTCCAATCAGCAGTTGTTCACTCACGAACAACAAAAAAAACCCCACAACAGTAGTGAGCAGCAGCCCACAAACAAAAAAATGATTCAGCACGTCAGTGAATCACGACTAACATGACTTCTGCATATGCAACAGTAAATTTTTTTTCATAACAGGGGCAGCTCCCCAGACATATACAGTTCGACACTAAGTCATTCATTTTTTTTTCTTCACGAGCAACACCACTACGTGTTGGATTGCTACCCAAAATAAGCAGGAAGTCACGACCTTTTCAGTGGAAATTGTACCAACAACAATCAATCTCCCCACAACAACGATATCAAGATAAACAAAACAGGGCCCCAACCATATGTAGAATCACCAACAACAATCACACTCTCAACAACAACGATATCAATATTTCACACGACATGTTCAGTGCACACTATACCAACAACAATCAAACTCTCAACAGGTAGTCACAAGACTGACGGCAGGAACTACCACCGAGGCAGTAGATAGTCACGAAACAATAAAACAAGAAGCTACGAACCAACAACAAGCATCCACGAACCCACAGCATGACCAGATCTGTCATCAGATCCAAAAAAAATTTACATCGCTGACATGATCTCTTTATTGATTTCTTTTACTCATTGGATCGGAGTTTGATCACGATCAAGATGGCCTCCACGATCGATCGAGCCTTGATCAGACTCGATCACACTCCCACGTAACAGTCGATCACGCTCCCACGCCGAGCTTTGATCACACTCGATCACGCTCCCACGTCACAGTCGATCACGCTCCCACGATTGGCGACGCTCTGATACCATGTAGAAACTGAACCGAGTCCTAGAGAGAGAAGAGAGAGAGAGAGAGAGAGGCGGCTGCACAGAAAACCTCAGAGCTTAATTTGATATTAGGGCCTCTCTCTATGTTAAATAGAGAGAGGCTTAAAGACATAATTACAATAAAGCCCCATTATAAAAACTAAATTACAAATAGCATCTTAATGTAAAATAACTTTACTTAAAACCACCTATTCTCAACATGAATTATATTTTGCCCCTTAGAAGGTTTATATTTGATGTATTGTGAGTGATATTTAGTATGTAGTATTAAAATTCATAGCTTTTGTATAGCCTATGTAGCTATAAGTTATTAGATTATCTTATTGCTTTGAGTATTCATGATTAGTGATAATTATGTATGCTTTTGGGTTTATAAATAGTTTATCGAGAATCTCTATTAATGTTACATTGCGTTGTTGTCTCATAGTAGACTTATGACTTTAATCTAAAAGGCTTTTTTTAGATCATATATATTTCTCTTGTCTTCTCGTTGAGAGTTATTGGATCCTTTGTATGTGATGTGCCTTGGTGCACTTATTCCTTGATTGTTGGATTTATGAATTCATTTTTGAAGAATTACTTATATTAAGCATGATTCTTGTTTGCTTGTTAAAAATTATAAAAATTGTCATGGGACATGCACTGTAATGAAGCAGAAATACAAATATCAAGTGTAGAACACTTATAAGTCCAACAATGGACAAGAAACAAAGAGAGTAAACAAGCACTTTAAGTGCACACACATAAATCCACAAAGGGATATGCCAAAAAGAAAAAAGATAAATATTATTGAAAATGAGAGAGAGAACTACTTACAAATGAAGGGGGGACACCCCTATATATACAAGAAAAAGGAGAGGGAGCCATTGGGAGCTCCCCACACTTGGAGTCGTTGGGGGCCCCAACGACTCCAATGGTGGGGTCCCCAATGCTTCTAAAAAAGAAAGAATAAAAAAGATTAAAAAAAAGAAAAAGAAAGATGAAAAGAAAAATAAGTTGTTTCTAATAAACAACTTATTGTACAAGTGAAAAGACCAAAATACCCCTATCGATCAATACAAAGGAATTACACACACACACACACACACACATATATATATATATATATATAGCACTCTGCTTCAAACTTTACGGGAAAAGAATCGAAAGTTTGCTAAGAAGAAAGAGAAAACGAGGAGTAAGAAGAGCTTTGGTGAAGAAGTGGATCAACTGATACTCCGAGGTGACATATGCCAAAGTGATAGTTCTTAAATATTCATCATGAACATAATGGCAATCCATCTCAATATATTTGGTGCGCTCATGGAAGGTATGATTGCTTACAATGTAGATTGCATTTTTATTGTCACAGCACATCTTCGATGGAGTTGAGATGATGATACCCATATCACTGAGAAGACTTTTAAGCCACTTAATCTCCATTGTTGTTGTATTCATGACATGATATTCGGCTTCAGTTAAGGATAGAGTTGAGATGTTGTTGTTTCTTGTACTTCGATGGAGTTGAGATGTTGTTTCTTGTACCTCCAGGAAATTAGCGAATCTCTTAAAAAAATACAAAAACCAGTAATTGAGATTCTATCATTGGGATTACCTTCCCAATCAACGTCAGTATAAGTAGTTAAATCAAAAGATGAGGAAGAGGATAAGAAAAAGCCTTTTGAAATAGTGTTTTTAATATATTGCATAATCCTCATTACTGCTGCCATGTGCACAATGGTAGGGGCATGCTGAAACTGACTTGCCGCATGAGCAACATGAGCAATATCAGGTTGGGTGATGGAGAGATAAGTAAGGTGATGAAGAGATAAGTAAGAGATCTAATTAATTGACGATATAGAGTAGGATCTTCAAGTAAAACATCATCTTCTAGTCTTAATTTAGCATTTATAACTTCAGGGGTCTCCACCTTCTTTTTCATCTGAGATCCCCGACTTAGCACAAATATAAGCAGCTAATTTCATTTAAGAGATAATATATCCTCGAGGTGAGTAGGCTACTTCAATGCCTAAAAAGTATCTCAAGAAACCCAAGTCAGACATATCAAAAGTTTTCTTTAAAATTGTTTTAATTTCATTCGCTCCTTTTTTGTTGTTTTCTATGATGATCATATCAACAACATATAAAAGGAGAATCACAATAGTGTCACCCGTTTTCTTGACAAAGCGAGCAGTATAGCAAGAGATAAATTCCAAATTAATCAACACATTACTAAATTTGTCATACCAAGCCTTAGGGTCTTGTTTAAGACCATAAAATGCTTTTTTTAATTTTAAAACTTTTTCATTTAAATTCACCCCATGAGGAGGTTTCATGTAAACTTCCTCACCAAGATCGTCATTCAAAAAAGCATTTTTAACATCTAATTGATAAATAAGCTATTTTTTAATAGATGCAATGGCAACGAGAGCTCGAACACTTGTCATTCGAGCAATCGAGACAAATGTTTCATCATAATTTATTCCATATTTTTAAGCATACCATTTGACAACTAACTTTTCCTTATATCTTTCTAACGACTCATCACTTTTGGTTTTTACTTTAAACACTCATCTACATCCTATAGGTTTCTTACCTAGGGGAGGATTAACTATTTCCCATGTGTTGGCTTTCTTAAGAGCATTAAGTTCAAATTTTATAGCTCTATTCCAATGAGGATATTGTTTGGCATCATTATAATGAGATGGTACATAGTAAGAGTGAAGGGTTATTAAACATGCTCTAAAATTTGGAGAAAATGAGTTGTAGGATACAAATCTACTTGGTGCATTAGAAATACGATTTGATTTTCTAGGTTAGGACTCTTCTCAAGATATGTTTTGAGAGCATTTGTCAAGAGTACATGGATGATTACTTTCTCCCCGTCTAGTATACACATGTGTATTACTTGATATAAGTTCATTCAAATTCTCATGTTGATTATTATCCTTATCATCAAGAGAATGTTCATTATTAGAACCATTGTCAAAAGACTCAAAAACCTCAATAGAGTTAGACTTATCATTTTTTGGTAATAAATCAAATAGAAATGAATAATCAATGTTTTCTCTCGATTCTTTACTCTCAAACCCATTTTCATTTTTAAGAAAAGTAACTTCTTTCGAAATATAAAGTTTGTTATTTATTGGGTCAAAACATCGATATCCTTTTTTATTTTCTCTATAGCCTAAGAAAACACACTCAATGTCTTTTGGAGAAAGTTTATCATTTTTATGAGTAATAACATAACACCTACAACCAAAGATTCTTAGTCTTTTAAAACCCGGAGTCATTTTAAAAAGTTTTTCAAATGTATAAACATTGTTTAATGAGATTGAAAGAGTTATATTAATTAAGTTGAAGTTAGAATGGCTTCGGCCCAAAATTTTTTTGTAATATTCTTGGAAATTAAAAGAGTCTAGTGGTTTCTATTATATGCCTATGTTTTCTTTCCTCTAAGTTATTTTGTTGCGGAGTTCTAGGACAAGACCTTTGATGACAAATTCCATTTTGTTTTAAGTAGTTTTGAAAATCATTAAACATATATTCTCCTCCCGAATCCGATCTTAGAATAGAAAGATTGCTTAAGAATTGATTTTTAATCATTATGTGAAATTCTTTAAAGAAAGAGAACACATCAGATTTATGATTTAGAAAATAAATCCATGTGTACCTAGTGAAATCATCAACAAAAATCACATAATATGAGAAACCTCCTTTTGATATGATAGGTGAGGGAACCCATACATCCGAATGTACTAATTCAAAAGGTCGTGTAGACACAAAAGTTCTTTGGGAAAAGGGAATTACTTTTATTTTTCCAAAAATGCAATCTTTACAAGCTATTTCTTTTTCATTACTTGTATTTTCCAAAAAAGAGAAAAGAGACATCTTTGAAAAGCTAGGATGGTCAAGTTTCTTATGCCAAATATCAATACTTTTGATATTTACAAAATTACAAAATGACTTGGATGAAAGAGACAAAAAGTCCATAAAATGAAGATCACCTCTCCTATGGCCTTGCACAATCATCTTCCCTTATTGGGGATCCTGCACTGTGCAATCTTTAGGTGAGAAAGAAACTTTGCAACCATGATCAGAAATTTGAGAGACGGAAAAAAGATTTAAATTTATTTTTGGAACCACTCTTATTTTTTGAACTAAATTTTTTTTAGAATGTTTTGAATCAAGTGTTTCAATACTTTCTATTTTAAAAAAAGTTCCATTGACCATTGAAACATAAAATGAGGAAGGATTATAATAAACTTTAGAAAGAACGTTTTTATGAGGTCTCATATGAAAAGTGACACCTGAGTCAAGAATCCACATACTTGGAGGAGATGGGCACGATGCAATGGCAGCATCCAAAGTTGAAGATGATTTGAGAAGTTGTTGAAGTGCCTCCGATATTTGATTAAGTGAATCTTTAATATCTCCTCCATTTTTGTTTGCTTCTTTCTTTCTTAGGTGTGATTTCACCAATGGAAGCAACTTTACCCTTAAGTTTAGGACATACCCATCTAATATGTCCCGGTTCATTACAATAATGGCAGGTGATACCCTTCTTATAACCACTATTATAGTTTGGTCCATTTTCATAGTTATTAGTTTTTGCAAAGTGAGGTGGCTTATAGGTTTTTACATTGGAATCCGGCCTAGTAACGGCCAAAATATCATCACTCTTTTGAGTCATGCCAAGACGGGTTTCTTTTTTGCATACTTCGGCAAGAGCATCTTCAATATGCATACCCTTGCTCTTACGAAGAAGAGATGCCCTCACTTGTTCAAATTCCGGTCTTAGACTACAAAGGAATTGAAAAAAGTGTCCTTTTTCAGTTTGCTCTCTTCTCATTTCAATGTCTTTGGGAGCCACCCATTTAGGCTCAAGAAGAGCTAATTCATCCCAAAGAGGGGACAAAATACTAAAATAATCACGGACACATGCCCCCTTGCTTAGTGGATCTAATTTTATCTTGACAAAAATATTGTCTAGCAAGATCCTTTTGGGTATACATACCCTTAAGGAAGAACCAAGCTTATTCGCTCTTCTAAATTGAGCAATGTTGGCATAAATTCTTATATCAACATTATTCATAAACCATGCCAAAATCTTAGCGTGGTTACTTTTCCAATCTTCTACCTTTATTTGATGATCATGAATGGCTTTAAGGTGATCCTCCCCAATGAGAGCCTTTTCAACACCTTCTTCAATTTTGGTGAGCTTCAATGATGGTTCAAGAGAGGTTCCCATCACAAAGCCCCAAAGTTTCTTCCCTCTAGGGTGATTCTCCATAGCCAATGCCCACAACAAGTAGTTTGATCCATTAAACTTGAAGGAGAGATCCACCCTTGATTCATGCTCCATGATGATAAGAAAAAGATTGAGACAAAGGGAATGATATTACTTTTGTCACGATCTTTAAATACCATAACAAAGGCTTTCAAGATCAAGAGAACCCAAATGGCTCTGATACCATGTAATAAAGTAAGCGAAAATACAAATATCGTGTGTTGAACACTTACAAGTCCAACAATGGACAAGAAACAAAGAGAGTAAATAAGCACTTTAAGTGCACACATAAATTCACAAAAGGATAATGCCAAAAGGCAAAAAGATAAATATTATTGAGAATGAGAGAGAGAGAGAGAACTACTTACAAATGAAGGGGGGACACCCCTATATATATACAAGAAAAGGAGAGGGAGCCATTGGGAGCTCCCCACACTTGGAGTCGTTGGGGGCCCCAACGACTCTAATGGTGGGGTCCCCAATGCTTCTAAAAAAGAAAGAATAAAAAAGATTAAAAAAAAATAAGTTGTTTTTAATAAACAACTTATTGTATAAGTGAAAAGACCAAAATACCCCTATCAGTCAATATAAAGGAATTACAGATTTTTATATACATAAATATGTATATATACATATATATTTTTAACAATACACTACTTTCATTCTAAGATTTCATCTTTTTTATTGGATTTTTTATTTGAAACTGTCTTTTCAAATCAGTTCCTTTTATGAACTCACTTATTTGGAAAATGATTTTCGCAAATATTTATTGTATTCTTATAGAATTTATTGTGTCCATCACAAAAAATTTATATGATGCATAATTTCTCTTGGCCTTTTTATTCTTTATTCAGAGATATTGGGGTGAGCTGTGTGCACCTCGTTTTATGTCAGTTTAGATTGTCAACTTATGGTTTGGCTCTAATTGACAGTTATTTGATCTCTGGATCTGAGTGTATTGTATCACTCATTTTGTTGTATGACCATTGTTATTATGGATGATTGTAACTTTGTTTATCTGTGATTATCTATTTTTGAGGCCATGGTATTTCGAAAGATGGTTAAAATTGTTAATTTTATTGATAACATTAATGTGTTTTCATTATCAGCTCCTTTACCTTTTGTGTTTCCTCCTATAGTGCCTCTTATCTAAGTGTCATTATATGTAGATACGAGATGTTTATTCACACATTCACGTGTGATTTTAGCCCATTGTTGGCATTATACTCTTGATCTAGTCTCTTATACACTTGATTTTTTAGTGTCATTATATGTAAATAAGAGATGTTTATTCACACCTTCATGTGTGATTTTAGTCTTTCGTTAGCCTTATGCTCTTGTTCTAATCGCTGATACACTTGTTTTTAAGTGTCATTATATATAGACAAGATTGCACAAACTATCGTGGTATAAAACTCATGAGTCATACTATGAAACTTTGGGAGAGGGTGATTGAGTCTAGGTTGAGGAAGGTTGTCATGATATCGGAGAATCAATTTGGTTTTATGCCTGGAAGATCAACTATGGAAGCTATACATCTTCTTAGACAACTTATTGAAAGATATAGAGAGAGGAACAAAGATTTGCATATGGTTTTTATTGATTTAGAGAAGGCATACGATAGAGTACCTAGGGACGTTCTCTGGTGGACAATGATGAAGAAAGGTGTTTCTCTCAAGTACATTAGTATAATTAAAGATATGTATGAAGGAGTAGTAACCAATGTCCGCACTTGTGGAGGGGTGACAACCAATTTCCCGATAACGGTTGGGTTACATCAAGGATCTGCTTTAAGCCCTTTCCTATTTGCGATAGTGATGGATGAGCTTACGAGATCAATTCAAGAAAATGTACCGTCAGATAGATTTTTTCCTACTTAGAAAGAGAGATAGGGGTTGTTGCATCGATTGTAAGGTTATACCAGGAGAAAGTGTAGCTACACAACATAGAGTCTTAATTTTAGATCTTAGAATTAGACAATGCCGCAAAAGGGATAGACATAGGATAGATCCTAGAATTAAGTGGTGGGCACTGAAAGGAGCTAAACAAGGAATGTTTGTAGCGCAGGTAGTTAAGGAAGTTGATTGGTGTCTCGAGGAGGATTCAGAATCAATGTGGAATAAGATAGCGGGTGGTATGAGAAAAGTAGCTAAGGAGGTATTGGGTGAGTCTAAAGGCGGTGCACCACTAGGTAAGGATACATCATGGTGGAACGAGGATGTCAAATTAGCTATTAAGGTTAAAAGAGAGTGTTATAGAAATCTAAGTAAGAGTCGTGATAATGAGAATTTGGAGAAGTATATGATAGCAAAGAAGGAAGCTAAAAAAGTTGTTCGAAACGCGAGGGCTAAGGTATATAAGGAGGTTTATGACAAGTTGGATACCAAAGAAGGCGAGAAGGATATTTATAGGCTTGCAAAGATGAGAGATAGGAAATCGAAGGATTTGGGTATGGTTAGATGTATCAAAGATGAAACGCAAAGGGTTTTAGTCAAAGATGAGGAGATTAAGGAGAGATGGAAAGATTATTTTGATAAGCTATTTAATGATAGTCATGCTCAAGATCTTGGAGACTTCTCCATTCCTTTTCATGAGATAAATCGTGACTTCATGCGCAAGATTCAAAAGAAAGAAATTGCAGAGGCTTTGAAGAAAATGAAATCAAGAAGGGCAGTTGGCCCAGATGGTATACCTATCGAGGCTTGGAAATGCTTGGGAGAGAAAGGTTTAGAATGGTTGACAAATCTTTTTAACTTGATTTGGCGAACAAATAAGATGCCTAATGAGTGGAGGAAGAGTACTTTGGTGCCTTTATATAAGAATAAGGGTGATATACAAGATTGCACAAACTATCGTGGTATAAAACTCATGAGTCATACTATGAAACTTTGGGAGAGGGTGATTGAGTCTAGGTTGAGGAAGGTTGTCATGATATCGGAGAATCAATTTGGTTTTATGCCTGGAAGATCAACTATGGAAGCTATACATCTTCTTAGACAACTTATTGAAAGATATAGAGAGAGGAACAAAGATTTGCATATGGTTTTTATTGATTTAGAGAAGGCATACGATAGAGTACCTAGGGACGTTCTCTGGTGGACAATGATGAAGAAAGGTGTTTCTCTCAAGTACATTAGTATAATTAAAGATATGTATGAAGGAGTAGTAACCAATGTCCGCACTTGTGGAGGGGTGACAACCAATTTTCCGATAACGGTTGGGTTACATCAAGGATCTGCTTTAAGCCCTTTCCTATTTGCGATAGTGATGGATGAGCTTACGAGATCAATTCAAGAAAATGTACCGTGGTGTATGTTGTTTGCTGATGATATTGTTTTGATTGATGAGTCTAGAGCTGGGGTTAATGCTAAGTTAGAATTATGGAGACAGACATTGGAAGCTAGAGGTTTTAAGTTGAGTAAGAGTAAGACTGAATATATGGAATGTCGGTTTAGTAAGCAACGAAGTAGTGATGGGAGTGTAGTGAAGCTTGGTGAGCAAGATATACCGGTGAATGATTATTTCAAATATTTGGGATCCATCATTCAAAAGTATGGAGAAATTGATGGAGATGTAAATCATAGGATAAAGGTTGGGTGGATGAAATGGAAAAGTGCTACTGGAGTGCTGTGCGATCGTAGAATGCCATTGCGGTTGAAGGGAAAGTTTTATAGGACGACTATTAGACCCGCTTTACTATATGGTACGGAATGTTGGGCTGCCAAGAGACATCATATTCAAAAAATGAGTGTAGCTGAGATGCGGATGCTTAGATGGATGTGTGGAAATACAATAAAAGATAAGATTCGGAACGAAGAGATACGTAAGAAGGTAGGTGTTGCACCCATTGAAAATAAGATGCGAGAGAATCGTTTACGGTGGTTTGGACATATTCGGCGAAGGCCTAATGATGCTCCAGTTAGAAGGTTGGAGAAATGGGAAAATATATTAGTTAAAAGAGGTCGGGGTAGGCCTAGGAAGACTTGGATGGAGATGATAGGAAAGGATATGAATGCTTTGAACCTCACCGAGGACATGGCGTTGGATAGAAATGATTGGAGGAAAAGGATTCATGTGGAAGACCCAAAATGAATTTCTTTTTTGGTTCATATCGCTGACCCCAATTGTTTTGGGATGAAGGCGTAGTTGTTGTTGTTGTTGTTGTTGTTGTATAATTTTTCTAAACTCATTTGCTCTTTTATGAGAAATAGTTATTGAAATATTTTCATGCATTTTGCATTGTATATGCTTTAGTTGCATGAGTTATTCCATAATTAATTGTTTTGTATAATTTGTATAAGGTTATGTTTTTTCAAGCATATATTCAATAAACAAATATATATATATATATATATATATATATATATATATATACTTATGTTACCTTTTGTTGGCTCTTTGTATTGTTCCATGGTAGACTTGTACTTATGCACTTTTGTACTTGTATTGTGTCTTTGTGTTGTCCATGCTTAGACTTGTATGTGCTTTTGCACTTTGTTTTTATAATTCTGCATATTTCATTACATGTTTTTCTAAGCATTTCATTAGTGTAATTCCACATTTCATTAGACCCAGAATGATTTTCTTTTTTGGTTCATATCGCCGACCCCAATTGTTTTGGGATGAAGGAGTAGTTGTTGTTGTTGGTCATTAGTGAAATTTCTTATATGTATGCCCATAGCGGCTATTGTGTGCATTTGATTGCTCTTGAGATTGATCTCACTTTGTATTACTTTTTGGTAAAACTGTTGCTTGGGCACTTCTATTGTATTTGTGTAGATCGTCATTGGGATCCCTTTTTTCTCCTTATTTTCAAGCATGTGTTCTTGAAAGATTGTTTATTGTTATTGGTCCATATGTAACTTCTTCATTGGTTCTAAATTATTGCATAGTTCATTCATACATGCATTAGTTGGTTTAAATATTGCTTCTAATTGATCTATACTTATTTATATCTTTTGATGTGTAAAGATGATTTGTTATTGAGTTATTTCTTCATAGTATTAATAATGATGAAAATCCATATTGTTATACATTAATATTTTTTTGTGATAAATATATATGCATAATTTTCATAAAATAACTTTATCATTGTTTGCATCTCTATTAATATTATTATGGTAGTGTTTGTCAATGACTATCATGTTTGTAGCTAATGATTTTTTAAAATCAATTCTTACTTTAAATCATTTTAAAAAATGTTAAATTGACTTCTTAAATATTTTGTACGGATCGTATGTTTGTGTGCTTAGTCATCCTCTCTCTATAATATATATATATATATATATATATAGTTATTTCTTTTTAGATTGTTTTTGTTTTGCTTTCTTTACATGTTCTCCAAATGTTGGTGGTATGAATGATTCTAAAGGCATTTCGAAAATATCAAGAATTGATGATATTGAAGATCCTTTATGTAATGGAGCATGTGATTGAGCACCCTTTGAAAAGACACAAAATGGAAGAACTTGATGAAGTCTATGAAGACATTTTGTTTAATGGGTTTCTTTTTCTGTAATTTCAAACTTACATAAGAGACTGTAAGTTTGAGGGGGGTGTTAAGATTAATGTAATATAAGTATATATATATATATATATATATATATATATATATATATATATATATATATATATATATCATGGTTGTCAGTCGAGGAAGCGAGAGCAGAAAGCGATACGGGAGCGGGAAGCGAGGCACTTTCAAAATTTTAGGAAGCGGGAAGTGTGGGACAACTTAGAAGCGAATCACGAACAGTTCATTGTGAATGCAATCATTTATTCTCAAAACTTGTATTAGTTTGTATCTTGTTAGTATTCAAATGCTTTTTATTTGGCATTTGAATTATGATTTGGAATGTCTTGGGTTCCACATCATTTTGTAACAAAGGGGTAGTATAAGAACGGTAAGACACTTATATTTAATAAGTCTCAACACTCCCCTTCAAACTTGGGATGATATAATGGACTCATTCCGAGTTTGGAAATGAAAGAATTGAAATGCGGAGAAAGACTCTTTGTAAACACATCTGCATGAAAGAATTGAAATGCGGAGAAAGACTCTTCGTAAACACATCTTCAATCTGATTATTTGAGCGCATATGCTCCAAAGCAATAATTTCATCTTCATAAGCCCTTCTTATATAATGACAATCTATTTCAATGTGTTTGGTTTGCTCATGAAATTCTTGATTCTTTGCAATATGAAAAGCACTCATATTGTCACAATATAACTGAGTCTTGTCTACATTGAGATTCCCAACTCATCAAAAAACCATCATATCCAAATAATATCATACGTGACTTGAGTCATAGCTATGTATTCTGCTTGTGTTGTGGATAAATCAACCCTCTATTGTTTCATACTTTTTCATGAAATCAGGTAGCTTCCAAGAAAAATACAGAAGCCAGTAGTGGAGAGTCTATCCCGAGTAGTCTCTAAAATTAGCATCACAAAAGGCTCTTAACACTGTGTCAAATGAGGATGAGAAGAACATACCATAATGTATTGTGCCGCTTACATACTTGATGATCATGAGTACAACAACTAAATGAACTGTTCTGGGAGCACTCATAAATTTGGCTGACTACATGAACTGCATAGGTGATATCCGACCTGGATATGGTAAGTATACGAGACTTTCAACTAATTGTTTGTATACTACAAGATCTTCTAACTCAACACCATCTGTGACTCTTGTCTTTAAATTTGCTTTCATGGAAGAATTGACTCTTTTTGAGTCATTTGTGAGTCTTGCCTTCACCAACAAATGTGCAACATACTTATGTTGAAACAAGTACAATCCTCTTGGTGAGTATGTTATCTTCAACCCAAAAAGGCATTTTAAACGTTTTAAGTCTTTCATCTCAAACATGATGGCCAACTTCTTCTTGGTCTCCTTAACTCTTTTCATGTCATCTCCCGTGAGTATCTTATCATCTACATAAAGAAGGAATATGCATTTTTCGAGCATAGAGGAAGACACAAACAAGGCAGGATCATGATGACTCTGCTCAAAACCAAGTGATTTTACTGTTGAACTAAACTCTGCAAACCAGTCTCGTGGTGCATATTTGAGTCCATATAACGCTCTGTGAAGTCTACAAACCCTTCCTTCTGGATCTGAAAACCCATGTGATAGTTCTATATATACTTCTTTCAGGTCTCCATTCAAGAAAACATTTTTTACATCTAATTACCACATATTCCACTGTTATACTGCAGCCATAACAAGCAATGTACGAATAATTGTCACATGAGCTAAAGGTTTAAGCAAAATCAATTTCAAACCGTTAACTATAGCCCTTAGCTACTAATCTTGCCTTATCTATCTCAATTGACCCATCTGCCTTGGTCGTTATCTTATAAACTCACTTGCTCTCAATAATATTCTTCTTTGGTGGAGGTTTTACTAATTCTCACGCCGACATCCTCTCACAGTGTACTCATTTCTTCAGCCATAGTTCTTTGCCACTTGTCTTTTTTGTTGCCTCTATATAAGACTCAAGCTCAACATAAAAATGGATTAATGTTAAAAATGCACGATGTTGAGAGGAGAAATACTCGTAGGATACAAACGAGAAGGAAGAATCGAATTTCTAGAGCTTCTACATATCTGATGAGGATTAAGAAAGGAAGATGAATACTCTAAATTTTGGTGGTCGAATTTAGCTGACAAAGGAATATAATCATAATTAACTTCTTCTCTTCTCTCTAGTTGTTTATCCACTTATCTATGAAAGGGATTTAACCACATTTTCATGTCTTCTTGATTAGGTATGTCCAAACCGACTCTCTCTAGGCTGAACTTGCTCCTCTTGAATTTTTACTTTTTCATTCACATATTCATTTTCACCAAAAGGAATCAAGAAGGACAACTCAATCTCATTTCTTGTCTTTTCTTCATATTGGCTGAAATATAACATATCTTAATGAAAGACATGTCGAGATACCCACATCCTCTTTCCAACAGTATCATAACACTTGTATCCCTTCCGACCATTAGCAAAACAAAAAAAGCAATGCTTAGCAGTTTTAAGTGACAACTTATCTCTATATCTATCAGGTAACAGAACAAAACATATACATTCAGATACTCTCATCACATCATAATTTGGAGTTTGTCTACATAATTTTCATTTACATTCAGATACTCTCATCACATCATAATTTGAAGTTTGTCTACATGATTTTTGAAAGGGAGATATACCCTTAAGCACACTTCAGGGCATATGATTTATCTGATAGATACTTAGTTGAATTGTATTGCCCAAAACACTTTGGGTACTTCACCCACAAAAAGAAGAGCTCTTGCTTTTTCTAGGATATACCTATTTTTTCTTTCAGCCACTCCATTTTGCTCAAGAGTGTAAGGTCAAGATCTTTGATGAACTACACTTTTTTCCTTTAAATTTTTTTGAAATGCACAACTGACATATTCTATACTAGAGTCAGTTCGAAGTGTCTTAATCTTAGTAGCAAACTAATTCTCAATCATAACACAAGTCCTTAAAGATTTTAAAAAGTTTACTTCTATTTTTCATAAAATATAATCAGGTAAATCTTTTACAATCATCTATGAAGATAACAAAACAGGCGAAGGACTCCATACATCAAAATGCACTAGATCAAAGTGACTTTCTAATTCCTTATCACTATACCTGAATGGCAAGGCATGACCCTTTGCCAACCTGCAACTCTCAAAATCTTTAACATGATTTCACACAACTAATTTAGGCTTACAAAAACTTCTTAAAGATACCAACTTTTGCAACATAGAACTAGAAATATGACCCAGTCTCATCTATGATAAAAGCTCCCAAACTAATGTCAGGCTTCTTCTGCTCCCTCGTATCAATCCAGTCCAAGTAGTATAAGTTTCTTCTTCTATGGTCAATCTCAATCTTCTTCCCTGACAACTGATCCTACACTACACAACCAAAAGGAGAGAAGGCAACATTACAATTAAGCTTAGTAATTTAACCAATAGAAATAAAATTCATAGCAAAAGATGAAACATGGTAAACTTGAGAAAGATTAATTTTACTACCAGCATAAGAATCAAAAGTAATGAAACCTACTTTTGAAACAGACATAGAAGAACCTTCTACAGTACGAAAAACGCCACTGCAAGGTCGACAATTGATTAGAATAGGCTCATGAGATGTCATATGACATAAATCCCCTGAGTCTATTAACCATCTAAAGAAACAACTTGAGATACTTGAGAAAGCAGTAGCAGAAGAAGAGGCAAGAGTAGCAGAAGAAGGTGCTACTACTGATTAAGCAAGAAGTTGCAATTGCTGAATCTGTTGTTGCATTTGTTGCTGCACCTTTTCCAACAACTGAAGTTGATTACCACCTAACGATTCTAAAAATCTTGCAGCTGAAAGACCAACATACTGAGTACCAATGTCAGAGCGATCATTGAATTTTTTGTCCCGTCAAGTTTTACATAAATGATTTGTATGCCTTCTTTCTCCATACCTCACAATCCCCAAACTACAATATGAGTTGCACACACAAATACCAATACAACAAGCAATACCAAATATAGAGTAACAAGAAGCGATAATTATGCATTTCAACACAAATCCACTGTAAAAGTATCTCTAACAAGATACTAAGATCAAGACCTTAATATTCTTGATAACAAACTAGGCACATATGCACGATAAGAATACTTGTACACAAAAGCACAACTCACAAAATCTCACAAATGCACAACGGCATAAAAAATATTGGAATCACTTTATTGAGCACTTGGGCTTTGACCCAAAGCCATGATGAATACAAAGGGGTGAAACCCCTATTTATAATCACACAAAGGAGCCACAAAAGGGGGCTCCCAAGAGAGTCGTTGGGAGCCCCCAACGGTCACATATGTGACCGTTGGAGGCTCCCCAACGACTCTTTGGGGAGCCTCCCTATGTGGCGCAAAAACCAAAGATGAAAAAGAAAAAGAAAAAAAGAAAAGAAAGAGAGAAAAGAAAAAGTAAAAAGAAAAAAGAATTACAATCATATTCCAAGGGGAATATGCGTAAAATAGGAATTTACAGAAATACCCTTTTTGGGTAAAAAGAAACAAAAAAGGAAATAAGTAAATATATTCATATATATATTGAGATACATATACATAGTACATATGTATATGTATTTCAATATACACACACACACACACGAGATTACAATTGATACATAATTTAACAATCCACCAGCCACAAAACACAGTATATAACCAACGACAAGCAACCCAAGTAATATCAAGGCTTTCAACAATAGAAATCCAACAACAATCAAGATATATCAAAGCACCAGCAACCCAACACAGTATGCTGGTCAAAACAGAAAAAAACCACAGAAAATGGGTTACCACCTGAACTAGAAACCCGAATCTATCATCAAAATTGATCCTAACACCAAAACGACCCTTCAAATCATTCCTAATCTATCACACCCAAAAAAGACCAGATTACAACTGATTTGGGCAAACAAAACCCACCAACAGCATCACAGACACAAACTTCTTGCATTCAGGGTACTGTTCATCACGTTTTTCAGAAAATAACCCAAAACTTATCATCGAAACTGCATCCAAACACCAAAACAGCCTTCAAATCAGTCCTAATCTATCACACACCAAAAAACAACCAGATTACAACTGATTTGGGCAAACAAAACCCACCAACATCACAATCCCGAACTTCTTGCATTCAGGGCACTGTTCATCATGTTTTTCAGAAAATACAAAAAAAATCCACAAAAAATTGAGATTTCATCAATCATTGAATTTTTTGGTTCATTCAGTCACAGAAATCAAGAGCTAATGAAATACAACCTCAATCAACCCAAAAAAAAAATCTCGGTACTGACGTTAGCATGCAAAACAAGGTGGGCCCCAACACAGATGAAGCTTCTTCCTCTCACAATCTTCAACAAGGCACCCTTTCGATTTCAATGATGCTCTGATACCATATTTGAATGAGAGTCCCACTTTACTTATATAGGTCAACCCTCTCAACATTACAAAGGAAAAGGAAACAATAAAGAACCATAAGACTAAACTACTCCTTTACAATATTGTAATGTACAAAAGAATGTATATGACAAGGGGTGGTATAAGAAGAGTAAGACACTTATATTACATAAGTCTCAACAATCACTAATAGATTTTTTAGAATATTTTAATAAATACATAATTTTTTTATTTCCATCATCTCTCAAGTGGTATGTCTATCTTTTCCTTGCAATTGATTTTGCATGTAACATGAGGTAATATGTGCATGTGTGAGAGCTAGGGATGGCAATGGATCACGCCGGCGGATAAGGTCTCCACCCCTCGCCCCGTCTCAAAATTTTGCCCTCCATCCCTGCATGGGTTTTGATTTTAACCTCCATCCCCAGTCCATTCCCCGTTTCATGTCCTCCATCCCCGATCCAAACAGGGTGATGTGAGGTAGGACCCCGTTTCCCCTGTCCTTCCACCATTGTTGCCTTTCGCCTTCCGTTGTTGTCGCCGTTAGAGGAAGAAGAGAAAGGAGAGGAAAGAAATGGGAGCCCACGTGGCTCGTTAGAGGAAGGAAAGACGAGAAATTTGAGAAAGGGTTTTATGTTAGGGTTAGGTATATATATATATAAGATTTTATAATATGTATAAGGGTATAATAGTATTTTTCTTAACGGGGATCGAGGACGGGGCAGGGCGGGGGCAAAAGTAAGTCCATCCCCGCACGGGTTTTGATTTTAACCTCCATCCCCAATCCATTCTCCGTTTCATGTCCTCCATCCCCGGTCCAAACGGGGCGAGGCGCGGTGGGGTCCCATTTCCCCCTGGTCCACTGCCATCCCTAGTGAGAGCATGGATGTTTGTGTTCAACTAGCATAAAATTGCCAAATTGTCCCTAAGATGGTGGCATTTTGAGATTTTTTTTTACTTTTCGGGGTAAAAAAGTCATTTGAAGGTTGTTTTATTTTTACTTTTTTACTCCAAAAAAGGATAATTTTTTATAGGTAATTTCTTGAAGTTTGTACTAGTTACAAATAACTGCCTACTTTTTCCATACTTTTACCTGCCTCACTTGTCCTTACTAACATCATATAGCGGCTTGATTCAATTTCTTTCCATTTATTGGACTGAAAAACATTATGAAGGACCTCAAAATACATATTCAAAATTGCATCGGTGCAAAGCAACTTGTTTTCTTATGACCACAAGTGGAGATCTTTACCCTACCTTCTTCTTCCCTTATCTCTACCGCAGAGTCCTACCCCCGCTTGGCCTGCATCTCATTAGAAAATCACCTACAGTATTCTAGCAGCTGAGTTCAGGTGTGGGAGACGCCGATTGTTCAAACATGCATAAGTGAAGTGACATATGCTAAGTTTGAGTTGTGGGTACAATCACCTAGTGGCTTTTGAATGTGATGCTTGTATCAGGGTTTGTTACTTCAGATTAGGGGTGGTCAAATCATTTTCCTATTGCATGCAGACTAGGGTGTTTTGACTTTCCAAATGCATAGAAATAGTGTGATAAACATGGTCAGCTTTGTTTAGACAAATGTGACTTGCTAATGTGGTAGGGGTGAAAGATATTTAGTAGCAGAATTAAATATAGGGAAATTTTCTGGTGTACAGCTGGTCTGTTTTTTATTTTCCTACAGTAATGCATGAACAAGATAGAAACCTGTGGTTGAATGCTTAACTTTTGTAAATCCTCCAAAATGTAAATCTTGAAGAAACGACATAGTGCATAGTATCCCACACATAGCAAATAATGCTTACTACCACTGTCATATGAAATAATCATGGTGCACTCATAAAATGACTCACTAGTGAACAACATAGGTGATCTCAGGCCTAGCGATAGTCAAATAAATCAAGCTCCTTGCTAACTGACGATATACTGTAAAATCATTGAGTAGTTTTCCATCAATTAATCAAATCTTGGAATTTGTTTCAATGGGTGTATCAACATACTTGATGTCGCAAGCTGGTCGTGCTCAAGCCACCAAATTAATAGCATACTTGTGCTGAGACAGTAAATGTTTTCTTTTAGAGTTTGCAACCTTCAATCCCAAGAAATTTTGTAGCACTCCTAAGTTCTTCATTTCAAATAGCTTGGCAACCTCTGCTTAACTCTTTCTATCACCTGTTCATATGTAAAAATATCAGTCTAACGGCCACTGTACGTGATTGTCTAGGTTACTTTAGTAAAAGACGACCCTCAAGGAACTAAAGTCTGGCACTTCCATCAGATCAAGTCAATATCCTTTGGACTTTGAGCCAGACCAGAAAATCTCTACTCAAACAAAACCAGAAAATATTAGAAAATTTGTGTCTAAATTAATACTGCTATAGAACCTTTGCTGTTTGCTTCTAAATCATCTTGAATGCCATTATTTGTAGCAGTAACACCTTGAATAAAAAATAGTCCCAGACTTCCACTTGTTGGGTTCAAGGTTGATGTCACCCAAATACTACTTCTTGAGACTAGATTTGAACCGGAAAAGGGGTTAAAATTATGTTCTTACCTCTTTCTAGCCTCAAATATTGATTTCAATCCCTCCTTGGTAGTTTTGAGCTTTTGCCCCTAAACCATCTTGGGCAGCAATATGTAAGGAAATAGAACTTCAAAAGCTACTCCGAAGACAAGCTCACAAAGGATCTCTTAATGAACACAAGAGTTCATTCAATATACTCACAAGAACCACAAAAAATACTCAAAAGAGTATATACACCAAGAAGGAAAAGAGGATAAATGTATCACTCATGTGGGGAAAACCCACTCCAAAAAGAATGCATAATGTATGGGGTATGGCCTCATATTTATACATGAAAGAAGGGGCTAGAACCGTTGGAGGGTCCAACGGCTCTTACATGCTTTTGCTTTTTGACTTAGTCAAAAAGCAAAAGTCTAAAGGATGTCCAAAGTTATTTGCTTTTTGCTTTTTGACTTGGTCAAAAAGCATAAGCTTACACTAGTCCAAAAACCAAAAAAATAAAACTAACTAGTTGTCCTAATGTAACTAAACTAGAAAACAAATAAAAGATTACATATGATAGGATATTTACATATGAGATTCTCTATGAGATTACAACTTTTAACACCCCCCCTTAAACTTACGGTTGAACAACCGAAAGTTTGTCCAAAAGAAAGTGAAACCGTAGAGCAGCAAGAGGTTTGGTAAAGAAGTCCGCCAGTTGATATTTAGAGGAGACATATGAAAGCTCAATGGTTCGTTGTAGAAATTCCTTACGCGCATAGTGCCAGTCTATTTTGATATGCTTTGTTCGTTCGTGAAATGTTCGATTGCTGACAATATAAATAGAACTTTTATTGTCACAACATAACCGTGGTGCTTTTGTGCTCTCAACACTCATATCTTGAAGCAGTCGCCTCAACCAGACTACTTCCATGGTGGTTGTAGCCACGACTCTGTACTCGACTTCTGTTGATGAAAAAGAGACTTTTTGTTGCTTTTTGCATCTCCATGAGATCAATGATTCTCCTAAAAACACACAAAGCCCAGTAGTTGAGTGTCGATCATTTGAATCACCTCCCAAATCTGCATCAGTATAAGCAGTTAATTCTAATGAGGAAGAAGCAGACAAAAGAAGTCCTCTACAAATAGAGGTTTTAAGATATATAATAATTCGCAATACTGCTCACATATGGACAGTAGTGCGTGCATGCTGAAATTGACTTGTTGTGTGAACAACATATGCAATGTCCGGTCGAGTGATGGAAAGGTAAGACAATGCCCCAACAAGTTGTCTGTAAGGTATTGGGTTCTCAAGTGGTTCTCCATCATCCATCTTCATTTTGCTATTTACGAGGAGTGTCTACATGTTTTTCATCTGTGATTCTGGACCTGTTGATAATATCAAGAGCAAATTTTGATTGAGTTAGTAAATAACCTTTAGGAGAATAGGCTACTTCTATTCCAAGAAAAAATCTTAAGAAACCCAAGTCACTCATTTCAAAATTAGTTTTGAGAAATTTTTTGATGTTGTCAACTCCCTATTTATCACTTCCTGTGATGATCATGTCGTCCACATAAAGTAGAAAAATAATAATACCTGCATTAGATTTCTTAATGAACAAAGCAGTGTCAGTAAGACAAAATCGAAAACCAAAAGTAAGCATAACTTGACTAAATTTATCATACCAGGCCTTTGGGGCTTGTTTAAGTCCATATAAGGCCTTATGTAAACGACGAGCTTTTCCTTGAGGAATCTTGATGCCAGGGGGTGGTTTATGTAGACTTCTTCAGCTAAACTACCATTAAGAAACACATTCTTGACATCCATCTGAAATATATGCCATTTCTTTACAGAGGCAACAACAATTAAAGTTCTTATAGTGGCCATTCTTGCTACTGGTGCAAAGGTCTCATTATAGTCTATTCCATATTCTTGGGAATAGCTTTTAGTCACTAGACGAGCCTTAAATCGTTCTAGGG
This sequence comes from Nuphar pumila, assembly GCF_984573655.1. Taxonomy (NCBI): domain Eukaryota; kingdom Viridiplantae; phylum Streptophyta; class Magnoliopsida; order Nymphaeales; family Nymphaeaceae; genus Nuphar; species Nuphar pumila. The sequence continues at coordinate 137,415,268 of NC_143253.1, forward strand.
TGCCATCACTCTTGGTTTTGACTTTGTATACCCAGTGACATCCTATAGGTTTCTTCTCTGGTGGAATATCTTGAATAGTCTATGTGTTTGCCTTTTCTAAGGCGCTTAACTCTGCTGACATGGCTTCAACCCATTCGGGATGTTCTTTTGCAATATCATAGTTAGAAGGTTCTATGTAAGAATGTAACGGGGCGATATATGTTTGGTACTTTGGTGAAAAGGACTCATAGGATACAAAATTTTTAGATACTTTTGACATTCTCGATGATCTTCTAATTTCCATATGATCTTGTGCTTTAGTATACTTTTCTAGAGCACAAGGTTGCTCCAGATTACCCCGTTTGAAATATTGAATGCATTCTGGGTGAGACGATTTAGTACTTACCACATTTTGATCTTCTTGATCAGCTTCTTCCTCATTTATCTTTGGAACTAGGTCTAGTAGAAAAGAGTATTCATCACCTTCTGTAGAGTTTTTAATTTAAAAAAAACTTTCATTTTCTAAGAAGGATACATTTTGTGACACAGTTTTCTAGTTTTAAGATGAAGGCATTTATAACCTTTCTGATCGCTTGCATAACCAAGAAACACACATGGAATAGCACGAGGTAAGAGTTTGTCATTTTTGTTGAAAAAAACAAAATATTTACAACCAAATACCGTTAGCCTTGAGTAATCTGGGGTTTGTTTGAAGAGTTTTTTAACAGGTGAAATGTTGCTTAATAAAGATGATGGTATTCTATTAATGAGATATACTGCAGTTAGAGCGGCTTAAAATTTTTTGGGTACTAGATGGGTAATGAGTAGGGTTCGTGTTGTTTCTATGATATACCTATGTTTCCTTTCTGCTAGACCATTTTGTTGAGGAGTATATGTACATGATTTTTGATGTGAGATTCCATGTAATTTTAGGTAATCATTAAATTCTTTTGATAAAAATTCTCCCCCTGAATCAGTGTGAAAGATAGAGATATCATTCTTGAATTGATTCTTGACTAGTTTATGAAATATTTGGAAATGAAAAAATACTTTTGATTTATTTTTGAGAAAGTAAATCCAAGTATGCCTTGTAAAATTATCTACAAAAATGACATAATACGAAAAACTTCTGTGATCATCGCAAAATTTTTCCTCTCGTAATATTCTCTCTCTTCCTTCTCTTTTCCTTTCCAACCTCTTATTTTCCTCCCTTTTGAAGGGAGAAAAGATAAAAGAACGGAAAGAAAGAGAGAAAAGAAAGAAGAGAAGAGAAGATGAACTCTTTTGCGGGTCTCACTTGACCTTAATTTTGAAAAATTTTGTAATAACTCGCCTCCGTTTTTGAAATATTTGCGGGAAAACTGGGAGACGGGATCCGCTCGTCGGTACGAGGTTCGACCATTCCTGGCGCCTTTACCAGGGGTAATCGAACCAAGGGTCGAATTAATGCCTTTTGCTTTGCTAAGAAATCATCTAAGTATTTATCCTAAGTCTAGATGCACAAAGAATCATGCTTGTGCAAATGCAAAGATGTATGCTCTTTTTGAAAAATATTTTGAAGAATTTCTAAGTGAATCTGATAAAGTGAAGAAATGATTCCTAACTTAGAACTTAAGATTAAAGTTCTAAGTTTTTAGAATAATCAAGAGCTTGGGAAAATAAATTTGGATTTTGGAAAAATGATTTTGAAGTTTTGAGATAAAAGGAATGTTCAAAGTCATAAATGGACTTTGAATCAGAATAGAAATGGAATTTGAACAAAAGGAAAGATAGAATTTGGGAAATTTGGATAAAATTGAGAAATGGAATTGGTTTAATAATTGGAATCAAGATGGAATTTGGATCTGAAATTTTGAATGGAATTGGATTCAAGATTTGGAATCCAAGATGAGATTGAGATCTGAAGGTTTGAATGGAATTGGATTCAAGATTTGGAATTGGGATCTGAAGATTTTGAGTGGAATTGGATTTTGAGAATTTGGAATCTAAGATGGAATTTGGATCTGAAATCCAAGATAGAATTGGACTCTCGATCCTAAGATGGAATTGGATCTGAAGTCTGAGATCCAAAGTAGAATTGGATTCTGGATCCTAATATGGAATTTGGATCTGTAATCTGAGATCCAAGGTGGAATTGGAATCTGGATCCTAAATGGAATTGGATCTGAAGTCTGAGATCCAAAGTAGAATTGGATTCTGGATCCTAAATGGAATTTGGATCTGTAATCTAAGATCCAAGATGGAATTGGAATCTGGATCCTATATGGAATTGGGGATCTGCAATTTGAGATCCAAGATGAAGTTGGATTCTGGATTTTAAATAGAATTGGATCCAAGATTTAGGATCCAAAGTGGAATTGAATTCTGGATTCTAGAATGGATTTGGATCTGAAGTTTGAGATCCAAAGTAGAAGTTGGATTCTGGATCCTCAGGTGGATTTGGATCTGAAGTCTGAGATCCAAAGTGAAATTGGGTTCTGGATCCTAGAATTGATTTGGATCTGAAGTCTGAGATCCAAAGTAGAATTGAGTTCTGGACCCTAGATGGAATTTAGATCTGTAATTTGAGATCCAAAGTAAAATTGGATTCATACTTGGGAATCTGGATCCAAGTTGAGATTTTAACTTTGGTTTTTGGAATTTCAAAATTGGTTTGAGGATGAATTTCAAAGTCAAATTGGACTTTGAACTTGATTTTAGAATTTATAAAATGAATCAAGTTGAATTTTAAACTTTGAATTTTGATTTTTTGGAAAATGAGATAAAAATTGAAAATAGGAATTTGAAGAAGAGATATTCACAATCACTTGGATTTTGAAAGAAAAGAATTTTTGAAAATATGATGCAATTCTATCCTAAATGAATGAATTTTAAATTTTGAAATTAGATTTTGAAAATTGTATTTCATTCTTTACATGAATCGAAATAAGATTGAAAATATAATACATCCTTGACTATTGTCATTGAATGTATTATATAATAATCTATATTTAAACTCAAGTGAAGAATGAAACATATTTTGTGCTTTTATAGAGTTAAAAATGGAATTAACTCTCAATATACCTTGACTATGGCCATTGGTATATATATTGAATTAATTCTAAGTTAAACTCTGATAAAAGGTTGAAATATTTGAAGAATATGATGACTTTCGAAAAGGATCCAATGTGGATCAAGTGTTATTTCATAAAAGATAAAAATACTAAGTCTTGTTTACACTCCGGCTATGGCCGTTGATGTAAATCATTAACTTAGAATTAATTTACCTCTTATGAAATAGTGCACGTGCCATTCGTGTTTCACCATTGTGAGAATTTGAGAAATAAAGGCAAAAATGCATGGAAAATAAGCAATTCATGATATTCACAATGCTCATTCATTCTATCTAAGACAGGAAATGTAATTTCCTATTAAGATCTAACTATTACAATACATAAAATCAAATTTACAACTCCAGAGAATAACCCTTTCCACATATTCCCTGCAAAACACTTTATTAGAAAGAAATTGTACATATTCTATCTAAAACAAGTGAACTTGTAGGCTTGCAAATGAATGGTACTACCAATATCTATTAACACTGAAATAATGCAATACTAGGCAAACTATATATGCTATAATCAATGGCATGCAAAATCATCATATACTAACAATAAAATGATGTTAATATAGGAAATAAACAAGTTGCTACAATTACAATCAGAAGTGAACAATCTTATTGGAAGAAACTTATACAGCAACCCTCTTAACTCCATTCAAACGAAACCAGCAGCTCTTTCCAACAATTGTTCTGGACACTCAACTGTTAGACCAGGCAAATCTCCCAACCTGTGCACTACTAAATGACAGAAATACTGCCATTTGCCATACCACACAGAATCTGCACATGTGTCGGTTCATATCTTGCCAGAAATAATCCTTCTTAATCGATTAAACAAAATTAAGAATTACAAAATTTCAGATGAATAAACAGCTGTCATCATAGGGCATTAGTATTGGATCGGCAAAAAGGTCAAGGTGCATTAGGTAGCAAGGTGAAAGTATAGACAGTAAATAAACAAATTCGTCAATGAATCAGATGAACAACATATAATTTAGGCAACTGTCAGATGATTGAAATAATAGTGGGATTAAAGCAAACAGCAAATGGCTAAAATATGCAGCAAATGACTTAGGCAAACAGTATATATATCAAAAATAACACATGGAAGACATAGCTAACAGCTGGATTGAATCAGTAACCTAGAATAACAGGTGAGCTATGATAGTGGAAATGTGCAGGTATGTGCAAAGGTGTAATGTAGTGCACAAGTGATAAACTATGAGTATATACATTTACAGAGCATAGAAAATGAATGGGTGAGAGTGAGTGATATGGTGTCAGCAAATGGGTCTGACGATTAATCAAAATAAATGCATATCCCACAATGGACTGGGTATGGTGGATACAGCGAACTGAGGTGAACTGAAGTGAAGGCCACAACAGTGTTTTGGCAAACACTGTTGTAGGCATATATGAGCCTTGGCAGTACCATTGCTTCCAAACAGCAAGTGAGTATTGAAGAGACTATAATGAACCTCTGATTTCAAGGCTCCCGAACAAACATGGGGTGTTTAGCATTGGAAGGATTTTTAGGTGTTCGCTTCTCAAACACCTAAGAAAGAAAAGGGGATATGAAAGAATATCCTGAATAATTCTCCTCACCCTTGATATCATGCTCTACAACACCTTTTAGATGCTGAATAAGAGTTTTTTTTTTTTTGCTAACGGACAGATCATCACTTGTCTGGAGCTTAAAAGTATGCAGAAACTTTAAACTTTTGGAAGTTCTCAATAAAGACTGTTATGGTGAATTTTCTAAAATGAAAGTTTGTTAAATACAATACCTATACAAAGAGATGTAAAGGAGCAATAATCAAAAAGTTGTGCTCGATTATAACTTACCTGGTACTGACTGAAAATGGAATTTATTTTCCTTCTCCGTTTTTATCTGCATATCACATTCCAGAGGAAGCCATTAAAAAAATAAAAGAAAAGAAAATCACTGTCATATACTATAAGTTACAGCTACATCCATGGGACAAGATTCATAAAAGATAGAGAAACAAGAGCTTCTTTCTTAGTTCTGCTGAAAATGAATCAACTGAGGAAACCATTTATCTCTTCAAACACATGCCATTGGTACAGCGAAGAATATCATGGATGCTGCGAGATATAGGAACAAGAGATGTGGTGCTCAGGTGAAATGCCATAGGCAAGTATGTGCTGATGATGTTACAGCAGGAAAGTAGGGGGGGGGGGTCAAGTTTGCTGATGAAGAAAGTTATTGCTTCATCATTGCTTTAATCAATATTCAGGAGCTTCTGCTTTCACTCCGGGCAGAGGCTTCTTGATGTCTACATCCCAAACATGAAGATGAGAGGAGAAACCACAGATATTTTTCTGGGGTATAATGAAGAAACTAAACATATCGAAAAGATGAATCGACATGAACAAAGCAACCAAGGCATTATCAATATAAAAAAAAATTTCCCTAAATTTTATAGCAGCAGCGTGCATTGATGGGAGGCTAATCATATGAGCATGATAGATTGAGAGTAGAACATCTAATTATGCAGCAGACGTCATTACAGGCTCTAACAGGAAAACACACACAGACTTATCATTATAACTGGGGGAAACAAATGCAGTAGAGAGAATTTTTTTTTATAGCAGATAAATCTCTGCTACATGACTTCATCGGCAATCCTTAGCTACCGTTGGCAACAAAGGTTCAATATGCTGGATGTTCCAATATGCTGTCGCTACCGATCACAATGCCTCCGACCACCTCTGCATGGATGGCATTACTTCTTGTCCCATTGAATCCATGCATCATGGCATCGCGTGAAGGTTATGTCAACATTATAAACAGACCCTGTAGGCACCATACTACCAATATATCATCCTTGATAACCATTTTTATGCAATCAAAATAAAAGAACAAGCTGAGCCGGAGGCTGCATCACTAGAACTCCTGCAAGAGAGAGAGAGCATTTACTGGAACGGGTCGTTGAACTCAAGGCTCACCATACAGGCAAAAACATCTGAATTGGTTCAACATAAAGTTGATCAAGACAGAAGCTCCTGACATATAGTATGAGTGAAATCATTTTTTTTCTTCTGACGTAATACTCGATTGTCCACCACCCCGCCATCTGCCCCATTTCCTGGTGGTCCCAGATTAAGTCCACAATGATAGTTGCCGCCATCTCTAAAGCTCTCGATGATTATCCGATAAGACCAGCGCAACAGGGCAGTTAAGATCACCCCAACCAATAGTGTATCTGACCCTATAGTTTTATCGTAATACTGAAAACCCATCTAAACACAGAAAATCCCTGCAACAAAACAAATCTTGGAAAAAAAATGAGTACGCAGAAGGAGAATCTATAGGACAATTGTTGTTGTGAGCCAATTGCCTAGGAGAGGCGGCTGCTCATCCAGATTTATACAGAAACAAGTGCACAAACCTAAAATAGATTGCAGAAGAGGGAATACACTTACTTATACGATCTGATTTTTGATTGCCAACGATTGAGTTCACCTGTGGATCGAACATTGTTCAGTATGGTAGGTCGATCCTGTCTATTTAATGTACAACAGGTCAATCTCCCAAGCTTCAGTAAATTGCTAACCACGATTAATTAGAAATGCAACATAAAATCCGAAAGCAGTAACAATTCGACCCAAGCGATAAATTGAGAATTAAAAGAAAACAGAAGGGTCCCGATATAGTATATTGAATCTATCAACACAAGGAGACAAAGAAACAACAATTCGATCAACATTCTGTGCCTAGATTTTGGGCAAGACCACATCCCTTGGCATTTCCCCTTGTATTACTCAAAAATTTCTTTGATCCTACTGTCAACATTCGCAGAGAACAAGTCTTACGAGCGACAAAGACTTCATCACGTTGGGGCTTCCAAATGATATCATACAATAAAAAAAATGTACCTAACAACTGCAGACGTTGTAGCATGAAACTGAACATTAATATGCGAAGAATATTACCAACTACTTAGTATGCAGGGGATAAACTGTAAAATCTCAAGTGGATAGATGCAGACAAGATAGAAAGAGAGGTACTGAATCACATCAAAGCGAATGGAGCTGGCATGGATATAAGGATATCAGCTAAACACAAGAAATATCTACGACTGAAATGTGTTACGCCCAAACGAATAAAAAAAATGAAAGAAAATAATAATAATAAAAAAAAAACATCGAATCTGATATACAAACAAGGGTTTAAAGCCAGAAATCAGAAATAAAGAAGAGACGAAAGCAGGAAATCAATAGCATCAACAGAAGATTAAGATCAAGAGATAATGAAAATAGAGGAAAAAAAATAACAAAACAAAGAAGATTACAAATAAAAAAAAAATAGCATGAAACCAGATATGGGAATCAGAGATTCCGTCAATTTCGCATTGTTGTGGACCGATTTGCTATAAACAAATCGGTATCACAGGGGATGCTTGAATGAGTGAATCGGAGGAAATGCAAAGCAACTCTAAGAAACCAAAAGAAATCGATGAGAAGAAGGGATGTTCACGGCGAATCAATGGAGGATCCGGCTTTTGTAAGATTTTGAGACTGATCCCCTGATGTCCTTGGTACTCTGTGATTCTGCTAAGACTTCAGAGGGTTTTGATTACCATCGTTGGGGCCAGGAGCTCCTGTCATAGATTTAGATGGAGAGAAGGAGAGAAGAGCGTGGATGGGAAGCGGATGTCTACAGAGAAGAGGGGTGCGGTTCGAGAAGAAGAAGATGGAGGGGTAGAAGACGATGCCGTTTAGGGTTTCTTGAATCCCCTTTTAAGGAGGAACAGGGGAGGTTCGGGAGGAAATCCGTTGAGGATCAAGGGTAGAGGATGAAGATGGTTCGGAGATGGAGGGAGATCGAGAGAGGAAGATGAAGAAGCTTCGTGAAGAGGGTTGCCATGGGCGGGTTTGTGAATCCGAGCCGAGAAGGGGAGAGAGAGAGACGAGAGTGAGGCGGCGCTGTCCTCGCCATCTCCTTCCTTACGAAAGGTAAAAAGAAAAAACCCTAAAAAAAACCTATTTGCAAAAGGGGCCCCTTGTTATTTCGAAAATTTACAAAGAGGGGGCTCCCCCAAAAAGAAATTTTCACAAAAGTATTTTTCTAAAACGAGGTTTTTAGTAAAAACTCATTTGTTCTTCTCATAATTTTCCCAATTTTTTTTTTTTTTTTTTTGCGTTATCTTTCTATTTTTTTGTAATTTTAAGTAAAAATCCTAAGATTTGCGAGAAAACAAAGATTAAAACTAATTTTTTGTGTTTTTGCAAAAAAATATTTACAAAAAGGATTTTTTCTGAGAATTTAAAAGTGATTTTGAGAAAATTTCTTCAGAAATGGGTTTGGATCCGGTTTTTGAGGAAATACGGATTTAAAACACTGGATTCAGATCAGGAATTAATTTTGAATATATCAATATGAAATTTAATTCAGAAAATCTGAAGAATGACTGAAATTTGGTTTTGAAATCGCTTTGATTTTCTCAGAAGACGGGGTCAGCTGCAAAATGGTTATTTTGAAAATTTTTGAAAAATTTGGGGTGTTCACAGATGCCCCTCTTTGCTACTAAGCCGGTTGAAAGCCGAGCTTAGTGGCAAAGACAACACTCCAAATTTTAAAAATGCCCTTGTCAGCAGATCTGAACTGGGTGTGGAAGAATTATTTTAGAAACAGGGCTTCTCAGGCTTGAAACCTTATCCTGAATGGTTTCGGGAAGACGAAATCCTCGAAAAGGATATGATTGAGTAAAAAGTGAGGAAATCGTAATGGGACTTTTGGGTAGAAATTCCGAAATGGTGGGAAATGAGAATTTTGATCAGGTCTCATGGGTGAGACAAGATACTCTTATTGGAATGATTCAGGTTTAGCCCTTAACCTGGATGGGACGAAGATATATCAAAATGAATTTGAAATGAGGAAAGGAATACATGAGAATCTTGATGGGACATTTTTGGAGAATGCCTCGTGAAATGAAGCTCAAGTAGGATCCTATCCTGGATGGATATACAAAGCATGGGTTCTTTGATGGGAAGAACCATGATGGGATTGGAAGAAAACATCTCGTCAAAACGAGGAATTTTGTTGGAACGAGACTCAGGTTTAATCCAAAACCTGCAAGGAAGATACCTCGCGAAGCGAGGTTCCGGGTTAACTCTTGATCTGGATAGGAAATCTACCATACGAGTTTCTCAAAAATGGAGAAAGCACGATGGGACCTTCAGAATTTGGACGAACAAATCCGAGAGGGGTTTTTGTGAAAGGAGGAAATATAGAGTCCCTAAAGCTTTGAAAAGGGGAAGAAATTGGGCGTCTCATTGCTGAGACTGAAATAGCTTTTGAAATTAAATGATCTTTCGCAAATGGTTCAGGTTTGACCCTTATCCTGAGTGGGGGAAATCTACCATACAGGTTTCTCAAAAATGGAGAAAACCATAATGGGACCTTCGGAATTTGGACGAATAAATCCGAGAGGGGTTTTTGCGAAAGGAGGAAATATAAAGTCCCTAAAGCTTTGAAAAGGGGAAGAAATTGGGTGTCTCATTGCTGAGACTGAAATAGCTTTTGAAATCAAAGAATCTTTCGCAAATGGTTCAGGTTTGACCCTTATCCTGAGTGGGGGAAATCTACCATACAGGTTTCTCAAAAATGGAGAAAACCATAATGGGACCTTCGGAATTTGGACGAACAAATCCGAGAGGGGTTTTTGCGAAAGGAGGAAATATAGAGTCCCTAAAGCTTTGAAAAGGGGAAGAAATTGGGTGTCTCATTGCTGAGACTGAAATAGCTTTTGAAATCAAAGAATCTTTCGCAAATGGTTCAGGTTTGACCCTTATCCTGAGTGGGGGAAATCTACCATACAGGTTTCTCAAAAATGGAGAAAACCATAATGGGACCTTCGGAATTTGGACGAACAAATCCGAGAGGGGTTTTTGCGAAAGGAGGAAATATAGAGTCCCTAAAGCTTTGAAAAGGGGAAGAAATTGGGTGTCTCATTGCTGAGACTGAAATAGCTTTTGAAATCAAAGAATCTTTCGCAAATGGTTCAGGTTTGACCCTTATCCTGAGTGGGGGAAATCTACCATACAGGTTTCTCAAAAATGGAGAAAACCATAATGGGACCTTCGGAATTTGGACGAACAAATCCGAGAGGGGTTTTTGCGAAAGGAGGAAATATAGAGTCCCTAAAGCTTTGAAAAGGGGAAGAAATTGGGTGTCTCATTGCTGAGACTGAAATAGCTTTTGAAATCAAAGAATCTTTCGCAAATGGTTCAGGTTTGACCCTTATCTTGAGTGGGGGAAATCTACCATACAGGTTTCTCAAAAATGGAGAAAACCATAATGGGACCTTCGGAATTTGGACGAACAAATCCGAGAGGGGTTTTTGCGAAAGTAGGAAATATAGAGTCCCTAAAGCTTTGAAAAGGGGAAGAAATTGGGCGTCTCATTGCTGAGACTGAAATAGCTTTTGAAATCAAAGAATCTTTCGCAAATGGTTCAGGTTTGACCCTTATCCTGAGTGGGTCAAATCTACCATACAGAATCCTTGACTGAAGACACCGCGATGGGACGGGAAGAGATACTTCAACGGGATGAGGCAACTCTTCTGGAAGATATAAACAACGCTAGGTTGCATCAAAATGGATATTGAATGTTTATTTTATTCTTGGAATAGCTAGAAAATTTCGCCAATAAGATAAAATCATAGTAGATTCAAACGCTTCTAAATGTGCATCTATGTGCAAAGATATTCTCTCTTTTACCTAGAGTATTTCCTCCAATGAGGTCAACTCCTCAGTTCTAAGAGTCAAATTCGAAATTTTAGCACTGATGATTTTCTTCAAGGAAGTTATCAATTTCCCTGATATGAGAATAGAAGAAATATTTTTAATTTCATAAAAGCAGAAAATGAAGAGATATTGATAAAAGAATTTTGCATGAGAAAAGATGACTTCTGGCAACTTTGGCAGTTTGATATCTGGGTGTTTTCCCACGATGATCTTTTTGCACTCTTTTTGAGTCATTGGGCTTTCTCGGGTTTTTCTCATCATCCTTCATTTGGATGTCCTGACTTTTTCTTTTCTTTTTCAGGGAAGGGTACGTCACAAACTCCTTCATCTCGGAGATGCTCCAATCCTTCTTTCTCTCAAGGATTATATTGGCTCAAAAGGTCTTTTAGATGATAGCTGTTATCAAATATCTTTTAGGGTTTGTCGGTAGGTTCATCGCATCTGCCTTCATCTCGACGGTGATCTGAACTTTCCCTGGAAGGATCCGTCACAAACTCCGTCATCTTGGAGATGTTTCAAATCTTCTTTGGTCCCGGGGGTCTACTCGCTTAATTCGCCTTCATCTTGACGACAATTGAGCGATCCTTTTTGCGGATATTTGATTGCAACTTTTTAAACGAAAATGAAAAGATATGGGTTTGAGTGGATTCTTTTTATAGCTCAAGATATTTCCACTGCCTGATTGCCAGAAAGTCATTTTAAAACATGTGCCATAGCCAAGATCAATATCAATTCGCTTCTGGCTTTTCAATATCATTGAAGATCTCTTTTATTGATCATATCGAAGATATTTCTTACCTCCTTTTGGTTGATCAACAGGAAAAGATTTGAATTTTACCTCTTTTTCGCAAAAGTTTCACCTTTTTGGAAAGAAATACTGGAGGTAATCTGAGAAAATTCTTTTTGTGTAATCAGATTTTTAGAATCAACAAATGCTTTTAGCAAATTGGCAAAGTTTTCCCGAATTCTTTGTGAAATAATCACTCAATATAGATTTTGACAGGACCTTGAGTTGCAATCTTTTGATCTTGGGAAATACATGACCAGCAAAAGCTGGAACCTTTGAAATACATGACCAGCAGCAGCTGGAACGTTTGAAATATATGACCAACGAGTGTTGGATCTTTTTAGAAATACCTGACCAGCAAAAAACTGGAACGTTTGAAATATATGACAAATAGGTTTTTGAAATCTTTTGAAATGCAATTGGGAGATTATAACCCGAGAGTTGAGAAATTAGTGAATTTTTGAAAAATATTGTACCCAGAGTTTGGAGAATTGATAACCTTGAGAGATTTAGAGATATGAAGGTTTGAAAATGATAGACTTTTGAGAGATTGAAACCCGAAGGTTTGGTAATGAGAGAATGGAGAAATCGCAACCTGAAGGAATAGGTTGATTTTGGGAGCTTGACAATTGTGAGCTGGGACTTTTTGAAATATATGACCAATGAGAGCTGGGTCTTTTGAAGATACACGACCAAAAGCTGAGTTCTTTTTTTGGGAATACATGATCAGCAAAGCTGGAACGTTTGAAATGCGTGACCAACAAAAAGCTGGAACGTTTGAAATACCTGACCAGCGAAAAAGCTGGAACGTTTGAAATACATGACCAACGAGTGTTGGATCTTTTTTTTGGAAATACCTGACCAGCGAAAGCTGGAACGTTTGAAATACATGACCAGCAAAATGCTGGAACTTTTGAAATACATGCCCAACGAGTGTTGGATCTTTTGAAATACCTGACCAGCAAAAGCTGGGACGTTTGAAATACCTGACCAGCGAGAAGCTGGAACGTTTGAAATATATAACCAACGAGTGTTGGATCTGACCAGCAAAAAGCTGGAACGTTTGAAATACCTGATCAGCGAGAAGCTGGAACGTTTGAAATACATGGCCAACGAGTGTTGGATCTTTTGAAATACCTGACCAGCAGAAGCTGGGACGTTTGAAATACCTGACCAGCGAGAAGCTGGAACGTTTGAAATACATGACCAACGAGTGTTGGATCTTTTGGAAATACTTGACCAGCAAAAGCTGGAACGTTTGAAATACCTGACCAGCAAGAAGCTGGAACGTTTGAGATATATGCCCAACGAGTGTTGGATCTTTTGAAATACCTGACCAACAGAAGCTGGGACGTTTGAAATACATGACCAGCGAGAAGCTGGAACGTTTGAAATATATGACCAACAAGTTGTTGGATCTTTTGGAAATACCTGACCAGCAAAAGCTGGAACGTTTGAAATACCTGACCAGCAAGAAGCTGGAACGTTTGAAATACCTGACCAGTAAAAACTGGGACGTTTGAAATACATCAACCTTTGGGAGATTTTAAATCAGAACTTGAATTTTGGTAGAAGAAAGGAATTTGATCAAAAGATTGAATGTAGAAAGTTATTGGTGCGAGGATCGGATCCTCCAAATGAGCTCAATATGTGATTGAAAAATTTGAGAAATAACCAGTGCGAGGACTGGGTTGTGAAGATGAGTTAAATTTGGAAAGTAAAATATGAAGAATTCTGAATTCAATGGACCATCACATCCTAACTGTGTGGCGGTCTGTTTTCAGGATTTATCTCCTTATCCTGAACTAGGAAGGAAGGAAAGAAATACCTCGTTAGCAGGAGGCATCAGGTTTATCCCTTAACCTGAAGGGGATAGGAAGAAATAATGGATTTTCAATGCGAGGATTGGATTTAAAAGGAAGTCCTGGTCGGAACTCAGAACTTCGACTGAAAATAATAGAAGAAAACCCCGAGCTGGAACTCGGATTTTCAAAGGAATGAAGGATTTCCAATGCGAGGATTGGATTCAAAAGGAAGTCCTGGTCGGAACTCAGAACTTCGAACGAAAGAATAAAGGGAGAAGCCCGAGTGAAAACTCGGGTTTTTGACAAGAGATTGAGTTTTGGAAATTTGCCAGTGCGAGGACCGGACCTGGGATTGAGAATGACCATTTAGGGGACTGAATGATCTGATTGCCCCCTTATCTTGATTGGAGAGAAAATAAAATTTAAAAGAACAAATGAGAAGAGATAGAAATTGATGGGAGATTTGACGAAAGAGAAGAATCAAGGAATTTTTATGGAAATAATTCTCACAGGTAGCATTGTTGCTCTTATGAGGGGTTTCAGGATTATCCCTTATCCTGAATGGGAAAGGAATAAAATTTAGGCAAAAAGTTGGTGAAAAGCTTTAATAAAGAATTGGGAGAATTAAAATTTAATTAAGAAATAAAATTGATAAAATTGGATGAAAAAAAATTTAGCAGAGATTAACGAAGCTTTAAAAGAAAAAGACATTCAGGACTATCCCTTGTTTTGAAGAAATAAAGACCTCGTAGGATGAGGTTTCAGGTTTTATCCCTTAACCTGAAAGGGGGGGAGAAAGAAAGAAAAGAAGGAAAAAGAAAATACCTCATGGAAAAGAGGCATCAGGTTTATCCCTTAACCTGAAAGGGTAATTTTTTGAAAATGAGAATCAAAGAGAATTAACAAAAATGGATAAAAAATGAAAATAAAAATTGATAAAACTGATAAAAATGGATAAACAAAAGGTTGATAGAATTTGATCCTGCCTGCATGTGGGACCTTTTAAAATGAGAGAAGATGATGAGAAAATCATTTTGGAAGAAAGGATTAACCGCGAGAGCTAATCTTTAAAAGGGATCATTCATGAGAGATCATCATGAGGGTTAATTTTTTGAAGCAATGATTTGCAAAACTAATTTTTAGAAAATATGACCAACACGAGGGTTGATGTTTGAATGCAATGATTTGAAATCAATTTTTAGAAAATATGATCAACACAAGGGTTGACTTTTGAATGTATTATTCGAAATCAATCTTTTTAGAAAATATGATCAACACAAGGGTTGACCTTTGAATGTAATGAAATCAATTTTTGGAAAATGAGATCAACACAAGGGATTGATCTTTGAACGAAATGAAATCAAATTTTTGGAAAATGGGATCAACACAAAGGGTTGATCTTTGAATGAAATCAATTTTTTGGAAAATGAGGTCAACACAAGGGATTGATCTTTGAATGTAATGATTTGAAAACCAAATTTTTTAGAAAATATGATCAACGCAAGGGTTGATCTATGAAATGTAATGGCTTGAAAGACCAATTTTGGAAGATATGATCAACACAAGGTAGGGTTGATCTTTGAAATGCAATGATTTGAAATCAATTTTTAGGAAAATATGATCAACACAAGAGTTGATGTTTGAATGTAATGAAATCAAATTTCGGAAAATGAGATCAACCCAAGGGTTGATCTTTGAATGCAATGGTTTGAAACCAATTTTTCGAAAATATGATCAACACAAGGGTTGATCTTTGAATGTAATGATTCAAAGTCAATTTTTGAAAATATGATCAACACAAGGATTGATGTTTGAATGTAATGAAATCAAATTTCGGAAAATGAGATCAACCCAAGGGTTGATCTTTGAATGCAATGGTTTGAAACCAATTTTTAGAAAATATGATCAACACAAGGGTTGATCTTTGAATGTAATGATTCAAAGTCAATTTTTGAAAATATGATCAACACAAGGGTTGATGTTTGAATGTAATGAAATCAAATTTCGGAAAATGAGATCAACCCAAGGGTTGATCTTTGAATGCAATGGTTTGAAACCAATTTTTAGAAAATATGATCAACACAAGGGTTGATCTTTGAATGTAATGATTCAAAGTCAATTTTTGAAAATATGATCAACACAAGGGTTGATGTTTGAATGTAATGAAATCAAATTTCGGAAAATGAGATCAACCCAAGGGTTGATCTTTGAATGCAATGGTTTGAAACCAATTTTTAGAAAATATGATCAACACAAGGGTTGATCTTTGAATGAGGTTGTAATAAAATATATGAACTAAAATTTTCATGATTTTCGAAAGACCCTCATAGGTAATATCATTTCTCTCATGAACGATGTCAGGATTGTCCCGAATTTTGAAAAAGAAATTTAAATGCCCCAATATAGCAAAAGGAAGAAAGTATTGAATATCAAAGATATAAAGAAAATCGACATTTCATTGATAAGCAAAAGTTGATGACAGAACTGAATATTTACAAGTATTTTCACTAGAAAGAAGTCACAAAGACTGGGCTGACTTGCCCCTACAAAGCGACTGACAGAAAGGGATGAAAGCGAAAAATTCTTGACATTCTCAATTCTCTGGTTGGTCTGAAAAAGGTCCGACTGAAACTGCAGGCTGCTCTTCTCCTTCCTCTGGTACCAGAAGCTCTTTATCAATGTAATCCTGCACAATGTTTTTGAGGACGAAGCAACGCTCCGTGTCATGCCCCCTTGCTTGATGAAATTTGCAAAAGCGATTCTTCCATTTTCCTTTGGTGACAGAGGGATCATCCTGCTTTGGGAGCTTGATCATTTCTTTCTCGAGCAGGTATTGGAGAACTTCTTCGATCGACTGACCTAGAAGAGTAAGCTGACGATCATAACCCCAACCTTCATGCTTTGCTTTCTTCGGCTTGTTTGGCTTCTGCTGAGCACTGACCCTTGCCTGGTAGCTGGACTGAGCTTGCATGTTTAGGAGATCCGGATGTTTTTCTTCTTCGTTTTTGACAAAGAGATTTTTATCAAGGCAATCCTGGACGATATTCTTGAAGACGAAGCAATGTTCAGTGTCATGCCCTGTTACTTGATGGTACCTGCAGAACTGGTCTATATATTTTCCCATGACTGTGGAAGGGCTGGCGGCTATTGGGAGCCTGAGTAATCCGTTAGACATCATGTATTCGAGGATTTGGTCGAGCGGCTCATCCAAAGGAGTGAAATCTCGATCCCTGCTCCAATCATTGCGTTTTGGTTCTTCTTGCTTCTTGCCTTTTTGTTGAGGACTGTATTGAAGAGGTCTATCATGGTTTTCACAATATTTTCCAATCTGGCTTTTATGTTCTCCCAAGTAGCTGCCCTGGTTGCCTTGATGGCTGCCCCTGCTGACTTTGGAATTTCCTATATCGATATTGCTGCGCTTATTCATGGGGAAAGTGACAGGTGCCTTTCCTTCTGTGGGAGCTTTTCCGCAACCAGCTTCAGCTTGCTCAGATAATATCTCCACCATCATCTTTTTGAATAATTGATATATCGTGGGATCGATCTCACTTTCGTTGTCCTGAACCACTCTTTTGACAAACTTTTGAGAATCCATTCCTTACTCTTTCTGCTTATAACTGGGATGTCAGAGCATTGTAATCTCCTGAGCTTTGCCTGACTCAACTGATAACGCTGATGTTCTCTGTGGATTATAAATGGGCTTTTTTAGAAAAGAAGATTTAGGAAGAAATTTTAATAAAGAAGGAAATCATAATCTGAAAAATGAAAACATCCCATTACGAGGGATCGGGTTGTCACCAAAATTTGCGACAACCGCACTGTTTTTCTAAAAAAAGGATAGACAAGTAAAATGTGAATAAAGATAAATTTTGAAAAGGACATATCCTGACAAAAGATGTTTTATTGTAAATGAGGGTAAGGAATAAAATATAGAAAAGAATTTGCAGGCAGGATAAAAAAGAATTAGAAGAAATCAAGAGAAGAAAAAGGAAAATACACCTGGGTTTTAAAACAAGGAGGAAATTTTGAATAATATATACCAAGGGTTTTGGAAAATATAGGGAATATCAAATATCATATAATCATAGATATACAAACAAGAATGCACAAACAACACTCCCTAGAGGCTGACTCTAAATGCAATATTTTGAAATGGCTTGTAGGACCTTAATCCTAACTCTAGGGTTCAGATTATCTGATTTCAGTCAAGATACGCCGATATACTCAAGCCGAAGCTCGAAGTACGTGGCGTAGAAATATTCCTCCGGTTCTAAGGTAATGGCTTCCCAACATCCTTGAGCACCTACTGATATACCTCGGACTATGGCCCTTAGGTACGTGGTAGGGGGGCGCGAGCCCAAACAAGTGGTCCAGTTGTGAGGCTCTCTCCCGAACTATGGTTCAATGAGACAGCCCAGCAACGTGAAGACCAGGACAATATAGGTAGGGATGTTTTCCAAAATATGATCAACATGCAATAAAGTCAGAAGGCTCTAATGCAAGTCCTAAAGAGATAGATTTAAATGAAAAGAAGCATACACTTGCATACATTTGTTTACATTCAATCCCTAGAATTGAGGAGAGTTGTATTTCAGACCTAAGTCTAATGTGAACATGGATATAATCTCCTCAATATGGTCCTACCAAACCATACTTAAATCCTATATGCAATGATGTCAGCTTAGGACAGAGTCTAGGCTCCTAAGGGTTTGCATGGAAATGAAGCTGACATATATAGAATACAGACTTAGATAATATCAAAGCAAAAGAAAAGGCATAATTCGACCGGACGGAGACAAGGTCCCATCTCGGTCGCCAAACCTGTGATCATCGCAAAATTTTTCCTCTCGTAATATTCTCTCTCTTCCTTCTCTTTTCCTTTCCAACCTCTTATTTTCCTCCCTTTTGAAGGGAGAAAAGATAAAAGAACGGAAAGAAAGAGAGAAGAGAAAAGAAAGAAGAGAAGAGAAGAGGAACTCTTTTGCGGGTCTCACTTGACCTTAATTTTGAAAAATTTTGTAATAACTCGCCTCCGTTTTTGAAATATTTGCGGGAAAACTGGGAGACGGGATCCGCTCGTCGGTACGAGGTTCCACCGTTCCTAGCGCCTTTACCAGGGGTAATCGAACCAAGGGTCGAATTAATGCCTTTTGCTTTGCTAAGAAATCATCTAAGTATTTATCCTAAGTCTAGATGCACAAAGAATCATGCTTGTGCAAATGCAAAGATGTATGCTCTTTTTGAAAAATATTTTGAAGAATTTCTAAGTGAATCTGATAAAGTGAAGAAATGATTCCTAACTTAGAACTTAAGATTAAAGTTCTAAGTTTTTAGAATAATCAAGAGCTTGGGAAAATAAATTTGGATTTTGGAAAAATGATTTTGAAGTTTTGAGATAAAAGGAATGTTCAAAGTCATAAATGGACTTTGAATCAGAATAGAAATGGAATTTGAACAAAAGGAAAGATAGAATTTGGGAAATTTGGATAAAATTGAGAAATGGAATTGGTTTAATAATTGGAATCAAGATGGAATTTGGATCTGAAATTTTGAATGGAATTGGATTCAAGATTTGGAATCCAAGATGAGATTGAGATCTGAAGGTTTGAATGGAATTGGATTCAAGATTTGGAATTGGGATCTGAAGATTTTGAGTGGAATTGGATTTTGAGAATTTGGAATCTAAGATGGAATTTGGATCTGAAATCCAAGATAGAATTGGACTCTCGATCCTAAGATGGAATTGGATCTGAAGTCTGAGATCCAAAGTAGAATTGGATTCTGGATCCTAATATGGAATTTGGATCTGTAATCTGAGATCCAAGGTGGAATTGGAATCTGGATCCTAAATGGAATTGGATCTGAAGTCTGAGATCCAAAGTAGAATTGGATTCTGGATCCTAAATGGAATTTGGATCTGTAATCTAAGATCCAAGATGGAATTGGAATCTGGATCCTATATGGAATTGGGGATCTGCAATTTGAGATCCAAGATGAAGTTGGATTCTGGATTTTAAATAGAATTGGATCCAAGATTTAGGATCCAAAGTGGAATTGAATTCTGGATTCTAGAATGGATTTGGATCTGAAGTTTGAGATCCAAAGTAGAAGTTGGATTCTGGATCCTCAGGTGAATTTGGATCTGAAGTCTGAGATCCAAAGTGAAATTGGGTTCTGGATCCTAGAATTGATTTGGATCTGAAGTCTGAGATCCAAAGTAGAATTGAGTTCTGGACCCTAGATGGAATTTAGATCTGTAATTTGAGATCCAAAGTAAAATTGGATTCATACTTGGGAATCTGGATCCAAGTTGAGATTTTAACTTTGGTTTTTGGAATTTCAAAATTGGTTTGAGGATGAATTTCAAAGTCAAATTGGACTTTGAACTTGATTTTAGAATTTATAAAATGAATCAAGTTGAATTTTAAACTTTGAATTTTGATTTTTTGGAAAATGAGATAAAAATTGAAAATAGGAATTTGAAGAAGAGATATTCACAATCACTTGGATTTTGAAAGAAAAGAATTTTTGAAAATATGATGCAATTCTATCCTAAATGAATGAATTTTAAATTTTGAAATTAGATTTTGAAAATTGTATTTCATTCTTTACATGAATCGAAATAAGATTGAAAATATAATACATCCTTGACTATTGTCATTGAATGTATTATATAATAATCTATATTTAAACTCAAGTGAAGAATGAAACATATTTTGTGCTTTTATAGAGTTAAAAATGGAATTAACTCTCAATATACCTTGACTATGGCCATTGGTATATATATTGAATTAATTCTAAGTTAAACTCTGATAAAAGGTTGAAATATTTGAAGAATATGATGACTTTCGAAAAGGATCCAATGTGGATCAAGTGTTATTTCATAAAAGATAAAAATACTAAGTCTTGTTTACACTCCGGCTATGGCCGTTGATGTAAATCATTAACTTAGAATTAATTTACCTCTTATGAAATAGTGCACGTGCCATTCGTGTTTCACCATTGTGAGAATTTGAGAAATAAAGGCAAAAATGCATGGAAAATAAGCAATTCATGATATTCACAATGCTCATTCATTCTATCTAAGACAGGAAATGTAATTTCCTATTAAGATCTAACTATTACAATACATAAAATCAAATTTACAACTCCAGAGAATAACCCTTTCCACATATTCCCTGCAAAACACTTTATTAGAAAGAAATTGTACATATTCTATCTAAAACAAGTGAACTTGTAGGCTTGCAAATGAATGGTACTACCAATATCTATTAACACTGAAATAATGCAATACTAGGCAAACTATATATGCTATAATCAATGGCATGCAAAATCATCATATACTAACAATAAAATGATGTTAATATAGGAAATAAACAAGTTGCTACAATTACAATCAGAAGTGAACAATCTTATTGGAAGAAACTTATACAGCAACCCTCTTAACTCCATTCAAACGAAACCAGCAGCTCTTTCCAACAATTGTTCTGGACACTCAACTGTTAGACCAGGCAAATCTCCCAACCTGTGCACTACTAAATGACAGAAATACTGCCATTTGCCATACCACACAGAATCTGCACATGTGTCGGTTCATATCTTGCCAGAAATAATCCTTCTTAATCGATTAAACAAAATTAAGAATTACAAAATTTCAGATGAATAAACAGCTGTCATCATAGGGCATTAGTATTGGATCGGCAAAAAGGTCAAGGTGCATTAGGTAGCAAGGTGAAAGTATAGACAGTAAATAAACAAATTCGTCAATGAATCAGATGAACAACATATAATTTAGGCAACTGTCAGATGATTGAAATAATAGTGGGATTAAAGCAAACAGCAAATGGCTAAAATATGCAGCAAATGACTTAGGCAAACAGTATATATATCAAAAATAACACATGGAAGACATAGCTAACAGCTGGATTGAATCAGTAACCTAGAATAACAGGTGAGTTATGATAGTGGAAATGTGCAGGTATGTGCAAAGGTGTAATGTAGTGCACAAGTGATAAACTATGAGTATATACATTTACAGAGCATAGAAAATGAATGGGTGAGAGTGAGTGATATGGTGTCAGCAAATGGGTCTGACGATTAATCAAAATAAATGCATATCCCACAATGGACTGGGTATGGTGGATACAGCGGACTGAGGTGAACTGAAGTGAAGGCCACAACAGTGTTTTGGCAAACACTGTTGTAGGCATATATGAGCCTTGGCAGTACCACTGCTTCCAAACAGCAAGTGAGTATTGAAGAGACTATAATGAACCTCTGATTTCAAGGCTCCCGAACAAACATGGGGTGTTTAGCATTGGAAGGATTTTTAGGTGTTCGCTTCTCAAACACCTAAGAAAGAAAAGGGGATATGAAAGAATATCCTGAATAATTCTCCTCACCCTTGATATCATGCTCTACAACACCTTTTAGATGCTGAATAAGAGTTTTTTTTTTTGCTAACGGACAGATCATCACTTGTCTGGAGCTTAAAAGTATGCAGAAACTTTAAACTTTTGGAAGTTCTCAATAAAGACTGTTATGGTGAATTTTCTAAAATGAAAGTTTGTTAAATACAATACCTATACAAAGAGATGTAAAGGAGCAATAATCAAAAAGTTGTGCTCGATTATAACTTACCTGGTACTGACTGAAAATGGAATTTATTTTCCTTCTCCGTTTTTATCTGCATATCACATTCCAGAGGAAGCCATTAAAAAAATAAAAGAAAAGAAAATCACTGTCATATACTATAAGTTACAGCTACATCCATGGGACAAGATTCATAAAAGATAGAGAAACAAGAGCTTCTTTCTTAGTTCTGCTGAAAATGAATCAACTGAGGAAACCATTTATCTCTTCAAACACATGCCATTGGTACAGCGAAGAATATCATGGATGCTGCGAGATATAGGAACAAGAGATGTGGTGCTCAGGTGAAATGCCATAGGCAAGTGTGTGCTGATGATGTTACAGCAGGAAAGTAGGGGGGGGGTCAAGTTTGCTGATGAAGAAAGTTATTGCTTCATCATTGCTTTAATCAATATTCAGGAGCTTCTGCTTTCACTCCGGGCAGAGGCTTCTTGATGTCTACATCCCAAACATGAAGATGAGAGGAGAAACCACAAATATTTTTCTGGGGTATAATGAAGAAACTAAACATATCGAAAAGATGAATCGACATGAACAAAGCAACCAAGGCATTATCAATATAAAAAAAAATTTCCCTAAATTTTATAGCAGCAGCGTGCATTGATGGGAGGCTAATCATATGAGCATGATAGATTGAGAGTAGAACATCTAATTATGCAGCAGACGCCATTACAGGCTCTAACAGGAAAACACACACAGACTTATCATTATAACTGGGGGAAACAAATGCAGGAAAGAGAATTTTTTTTTATAGCAGATAAATCTCTGCTACATGACTTCATCGGCAATCCTTAGCTACCGTTGGCAACAAAGGTTCAATATGCTGGATGTTCCAATATGCTGTCGCTACCGATCACAATGCCTCCGACCACCTCTGCATGGATGGCATTACTTCTTGTCCCATTGAATCCATGCATCATGGCATCGCGTGAAGGTTATGTCAACATTATAAACAGACCCTGTAGGCACCATACTACCAATATATCATCCTTGATAACCATTTTTATGCAATCAAAATAAAAGAACAAGCTGAGCCGGAGGCTGCATCACTAGAACTCCTGCAAGAGAGAGAGAGCATTTACTGGAACGGGTCGTTGAACTCAAGGCTCACCATACAGGCAAAAACATCTGAATTGGTTCAGCATAAAGTTGATCAAGATAGAAGCTCCTGACATATAGTATGAGTGAAATCAATTTTTTTCTTCTGGCGTAATACTCGATTGTCCACCACCCCGCCATCTGCCCCATTTCCTGGTGGTCCCAGATTAAGTCCACAATGATAGTTGCCGCCATCTCTAAAGCTCCCGATGATTATCCGATAAGACCAGCGCAATAGGGCAGTTAAGATCACCCCAACCAATAGTGTATCTGACCCTATAGTTTTATCGTAATACTGAAAACCCATCTAAACACAGAAAATCCCTGCAACAAAACAAATCTTGGAAAAAAATGAGTACGCAAAAGGAGAATCTATAGGACAATTGTTGTTGTGAGCCAATTGCCTAGGAGAGGCGGCTGCTCATCCAGATTTATACAGAAACAAGTGCACAAACCTAAAATAGATTGCAGAAGAGGGAATACACTTACTTATACGATCTGATTTTTGATTGCCAACGATTGAGTTCACCTGTGGATCGAACATTGTTTAATATGGTAGGTCGATCCTGTCTATTTAATGTACAACAGGTCAATCTCCCAAGCTTCAGTAAATTGCTAACCACGATTAATTAGAAATGCAGCATAAAATCCGAAAGCAGTAACAATTCGACCCAAGCGATAAATTGAGAATTAAAAGAAAACAGAAGGGTCCCGATATAGTATATTGAATCTATCAACACAAGGAGACAAAGAAACAACAATTCGATCAGCATTCTGTGCCTAGATTTTGGGCAAGACCACATCCCTTGGCATTTCCCCTTGTATTACTCAAAAATTTCTTTGATCCTACTGTCAACATTCGCAGAGAACAAGTCTTACGAGCGACAAAGACTTCATCACGTTGGGGCTTCCAAATGATATCATACAATAAAAAAAATGTACCTAACAACTGCAGACGTTGTAGCATGAAACTGAACATTAATGTGCGAAGAATATTACCAGCTACTTAGTATGCAGGGGATAAACTGTAAAATCTCAAGTGGATAGATGCAGACAAGATAGAAAGAGAGGTACTGAATCACATCAAAGCGAATGGAGCTGGCATGGATATAAGGATATCAGCTAAACACAAGAAATATCTACGACTGAAATGTGTTACGCCCAAACGAATAAAAAAAAATGAAAGAAAATAATAATAATAATAAAAAAAACATCGAATCTGATATACAAACAAGGGTTTAAAGCCAGAAATCAGAAATAAAGAAGAGATGAAAGCAGGAAATCAATAGCATCAACAGAAGATTAAGATCAAGAGATAATGAAAATAGAGGAAAAAAAATAACAAAACAAAGAAGATTACAAATAAAAAAAAATAGCATGAAACCAGATATGGGAATCAGAGATTCCGTCAATTTCGCATTGTTGTGGACCGATTTGCTATAAACAAATCGGTATCACAGGGGATGCTTGAATGAGTGAATCGGAGGAAATGCAAAGCAACTCTAAGAAACCAAAAGAAATCGATGAGAAGAAGGGATGTTCACGGCGAATCAATGGAGGATCCGGCTTTTGTAAGATTTTGAGACTGATCCCCTGATGTCCTTGGTACTCTGTGATTCTGCTAAGACTTCAGAGGGTTTTGATTACCATCGTTGGGGCCAGGAGCTCCTGTCATAGATTTAGATGGAGAGAAGGAGAGAAGAGCGTGGATGGGAAGCGGATGTCTACAGAGAAGAGGGGTGCGGTTCGAGAAGAAGAAGATGGAGGGGTAGAAGACGATGCCGTTTAGGGTTTCTTGAATCCCCTTTTAAGGAGGAACAGGGGAGGTTCGGGAGGAAATCCGTTGAGGATCAAGGGTAGAGGATGAAGATGGTTCGGAGATGGAGGGAGATCGAGAGAGGAAGATGAAGAAGCTTCGTGAAGAGGGTTGCCATGGGCGGGTTTGTGAATCCGAGCCGAGAAGGGGAGAGAGAGAGACGAGAGTGAGGCGGCGCTGTCCTCGCCATCTCCTTCCTTACGAAAGGTAAAAAGAAAAAACCCTAAAAAAAACCTATTTGCAAAAGGGGCCCCTTGTTATTTCGAAAATTTACAAAGAGGGGGCTCCCCCAAAAAGAAATTTTCACAAAAGTATTTTTCTAAAACGAGGTTTTTAGTAAAAACTCATTTGTTCTTCTCATAATTTTCCCAATTTTTTTTTTTTTTTTTTTGCGTTATCTTTCTATTTTTTTGTAATTTTAAGTAAAAATCCTAAGATTTGCGAGAAAACAAAGATTAAAACTAATTTTTTGTGTTTTTGCAAAAAAATATTTACAAAAAGGAATTTTTCTGAGAATTTAAAAGTGATTTTGAGAAAATTTCTTCAGAAATGGGTTTGGATCCGGTTTTTGAGGAAATACGGATTTAAAACACTGGATTCGGATCCTGAATTAATTTTGAATATATCAATATGAAATTTAATTCAGAAAATCTGAAGAATAACTGAAATTTGGTTTTGAAATCGCTTTGATTTTCTCAGAAGACGGGGTCAGGGGCAAAATGGTCATTTTGAAAATTTTTATAAAATTTGGGGTGTTCACAACCTCCTTCGGACATAACCGGTGCAGGACCCCATACATCTGAATGCAATAACTCAAAAGGCCAAGATGAAACAAAATTTCTTTCTTGAAAAGGTAATCTCTTCATTTTTTCCAAGATACATTCTTTACACTTGAATGTTTCAGAATTACAAAAGTTTTCTATATTTGGAAACAGATGAAGCTTGGATATGCTAGGATGAGCAAGTCTCCTGTGCCATATATTTAAGTTTATTTTCTGAACATTAAAACAAAAAGTATTTTTGGGAATTTCCAAAAAATCCATGTAGTGTAGGCTTCCTTCTCTATGGCCTTCCCCAATCAGCTTCTCTGACTGACGATCCTTCACTCGACAATCACGAGAAGAAAAGGAAACGTTATATCCACGGTCACATAGTTGAGAAACAGACAGGAGATTGAGATTTAATTTGAGAATATATCTAATTTGTGGAACATGAAATCCTTTTGAATTTTGAGAAACCTTTTCAAAATTCCCTATTGCTTCAATTTCTAGTGATGTTTCATCGGCAGTAAAACATTTGATCCTTTTGAGTTATGACATTCAGATAATATATCAATATTTGGAGTCATGTGGAAAGAAGCACCTGAATCAAGAAGCCATAGAGTTTTACCTGGATTGGAGGTGCTCACGGAGGAGGTTGCAACTCCCGTAGATGAAGATGCTCCTTTGAGTAGAGGTCCAAGTGCTTCCACCAATTGAGCGAGAGACATACTTCCAATGGAAGTTTCACTCGATTATTGTGGTAGTTCGACAGATGCTGCTTTCTTCTCATAGGGCCTTTTTAATTTTAAACAGTGAGTTTTCACATGTCCAGGTTCACGGCAATAGTAGCAAATGGTTTTTTTTTCTCAAAAATCATCATTTCCTCTTCCGTAGTTAGGTCTATAAGTCTTTATGAAGTTTCCAGGTTTCGAAACGGCTAGAATTAAGTCGTCATCGCTTTTAGCTATTCTACCTTTTAGTTTATTCTCTTCCATACTTAATTCCTTTATTGTATCTTCAATTGATGGTACTTTTTCACGATAAAGAAGAATAGACTTATTGGATTCAAATTCCGGTCTTAATCCACTAATAAACTGAAAGAAATGCTCCGCATTGATTTGGTTTTGGCAGAGTTCAATATCATGTGGACAATGCAACTTTGGTTCAAGAAGAACTAATTTTTCCCATAATTCCGACAAGCCATTATAATACTCTCTAATACTCTTGTCCCCTTGAACCATATTTCTTACTTTATTTTGAAGGTTACATACATGTGCAATATCTTTAAGAGAATACATTCTCTTAAGATAGTCTCATGCTTCATTTGCATGCTCAAATCAACACTTGAAATAAGCCAAGACATGATCTTGGCATGTCCCATACGCCATTCTTTCCACTTTTTCTCGTAAGTGGCTATGGCCTTAACTTTTTCTACCTCCGTAAGAGGTATTTCCCTTTCTCCTTCAACCTTTGTAAGGATTAGAGTAGGTTCCTCATCGGTTCCATCTACTAATCCCCATAAACCTTTCCCCCGATATAAGATGCTTCATGATTGAAGCCCATGTGATATAGTTGGAATCATTTAGTTTGATGGGCTTAATGGTGACATTATCATTGTCATCCATTTTACAATTTTTGGTGAAGTAGGTAAGAGTAGAAAGAGAAAAAAAAGTGGAAGGATACTCTACCACAAGAGTGAGTAAAAAAATACTTCTCCAAGCTTTTTACGCTTCCACACGATCACCCTTTCAAGAAAGATCACTTTCTTGCAAGAACACACTTCGAAAAAACTTGCTTCAACCAAGCTCTGATACCATGTAAGGAAATAGAACTTCAAAATCAACTCCGAAGACAAGCTCACAAAGGATCTCTTAATGAACACACGAGTTCATTCAATATACTCACAAGAACCACAAAAAATACTCAAAAGAGTATATACACCAAGAAGGAAAAGAGGATAAATATATCACTCATGTGGGGAAAACCCACTCCAAAAAGAATACATAATGCATGGGGTATGGCCCCATATTTATACATGAAAGAAGGGGCTAGAAAGAGCCGTTGGACCCTCCAACAGCTCTATTAGAGCCGTTGGAGAGTCCAACAGCTCTTACATGCTTTTGCTTTTTGACTTAGTCAAAAAGCAAAAGTCTAAAGGATGTCCAAAGTTATTTGCTTTTTGCTTTTTGACTTGGTCAAAAAGCATAAGCTTACACTAGTCCAAAAACCAAAAAAATAAAACTAACTAGTTGTCCTAATGTAACTAAACTAGAAAACAAATAAAAGATTACAAATGATAGGATATTTACATATGAGATTGTCTATGAGATTACAACTTTTAACACAATAGAGGGTGTTTCAATGGATGATTCAGAATGTGTTAATTCATTATTAGGGTTATTAAGTTTGCCTCATTATAAAGGTACCCTACAATGGACAGAAAATGACCTTATTCATAGCACAAATTGACAGAAAACAGGAATGGCAAAAGATAGAAATACCCTCCTAAATACTAAAAATGATGAATATAACCCTACTCTACATATATGCACGTGTACAATAGGAACTGAGACACACATTATACTTTCATAATACTCAATTAATCAGAGATAAAAGAGTTTAGTGAACTTGGAGTATTAGCTAAACATTGAAGACATTGGACAAGTGATCATCCGACTCCATCGTAATTTCTGTTTTTTGTTTTTATATTGTTGCACATGGCTACTTTATTTTCTCTTTCGACATCTCAATATATGTGGAGTGCTTTGAATAATTGACTTGAAGTCTATACATTTGTATTTGATTGTAATTACCTTAAAATCCTTTTGATATTTTCAGTATATGGATCATTCAGCCTTGCAGAAATGTTTACAGACAGAATAATCTCCTGGTATGTGTTTTACTGTAGCGTGTTTGTTACACCAGTTCCATTTTTCCTTTTGTTCAGTTTCTTATTCAAGCTAACTGTTTCGTGAATAAAGAAATCTACCTATGGAATAACTCATCTATTAAATTGGAAAATTGTTTGTTGGATATGAAAAAATGTGCTGTTTTTCTGGGATTAAATGTAACAGCTGGCTTTCTTGAGTCATACTATCCAAGTTGATATCTCACCTCTTTGCATCATTGCTGCAACTTTTCGTGAAATTATTTTAAAAGGTGCTTTTTAATAAAAATCGTTTATGCAAACCGTGCTTCAAATCTTAAAATTTCGGTTCACACTAGTAGTGAAGTTCGGGTCAAACACATGAAACATGTTTAAAAATACTTTTGTACCCCACACAAAACAATCTTTATTGCCTTAAATGAAAAATAAATAAAGCGTGCTACCCTTTGCGGAGTGCTCAAACAAAAATAAAAATAATTATTACAACCCAACTTAATCAAATGGCCTGTGGCCCAAAAAAAATAAAATAAAGAAAAGGGAAAAATCTGCAAGGCTCTCTTCTTTCACGATTTAGCTTCTTTTTTCTTCGCACAGGCACGACCCTCGTGATGGCAATCCCTTTGTTGCATGAATTCACCTGCAAAACACAACGAAAACACAAAAATGCCCACACGGTTTCTAAAATAACGAATGTTAGTCTATGCGAATATGAAAAATAATTAAAAACGATAAAAACTATTAGCAATAACTAATTGACTAACTATGTAAAGAAACAAAAGAATCTAAACTAACATGCAATGAAGTACTAAACGAACAAACTAAAAAAAGTAAAACAACCTAAATAGAAAGGGAATACTAACTAGCTAACACACACAGCCCAGATCTGATCTGTTAAAAAAATATTTTTCTGGCGCTCAAGACCTGGAACAGTAAGGGTTCGAAAAGATGATTTCAGATTTGGCTCGACAATCAGGGCACTGGGTCTGCTGACTGAATTCAGCTAGTCGATTAGATCTGGCCCGATTGGGCATTAACCAGGCTGATTCCTATGCACAAGTTTGGTCTCCGTGACAGACTCGGCCAGCAGGTCGATGTTTTTTTTTTTTAAAGTTTCGGCCAAATCCACTCTGCTGCCGCTGGCTGAATAGACCAGCACGTTCGTCTGGGCTCGATTTTGCCTGCTTTGACCAGATCAGACTTGGATTGACAGTATCCAATCAGATCTCCCAAAGAAGGCAGATTTGAAAAGAGTTTGTCAAATCCAAAGAATACTGTATCGAGTCTGTTGCAAGTCTGTTCTGCAGTGCCGATCTGATCTGCGTGATCAACACGATCACACGCCAAACATGTGGAGCTGTGTTGGACTGACCCAACCGCAGATTAGCCTGCTGTTTTAATAGCCGATTCTGTCCAGATTCGATTTGGATAGAATAGATGAACCAATAATGGGCAGATCAGAAAAAAAAAACTTTGTGATCAGATCAATGGGTTGTGCTGTGTCAGATCTGACGCAGATCTGATCAAGAACCTGATCTTGCTATTCCTTTTCAGTGCTAAAAACAATATAAAAAAAACTATGATGCTGAAATAAATTTTATGCTACACTACATGCGATGAAACTGCAGAAAATAAAAACTATGTTATATGCAATGCTAAGATACAATTTTATATACTCGATGAAATAAATAAAAATCTAAACTAAATCGTAAAAAGTAAAGAAACGAGGGAGAAGAAGCGTACCTAGCAGTCGCTTCTGACAGAGGGGTTGAGAAGAGAGGTGGTCTTTCTCCGAGCTTGCACGCGTACTCCGATGAACAGGAAAGGACGCCGGCGAGACATGGGGAAAAGGCAACGACGAAATAGAGGAAGGAGAGGAGAAGAGACAAGGGGAGAGCCGGCGATATATATATATATATATATATATATATATATATATATATATATATATATATATATATATATATATATATATATATATATATATATATATATATATATATAGAGAGAGAGAGAGAGAGAGAGAGAGAGAGAGGGAGAGAGAGAGAGGCTGGCTGGCGTGAATCTCTAGAGAAAGACACCCTCCTTCTCTAATGACTAATATTTATAATGATGGATTAGGTTTTGGGGTGTGTTTAAGAAAATTTGTAAAACACCCCCAAAACCTCAATAATTTTAAAAAGGTCTATAAAAAAACTAAAAACACGGTTAATAAAAGTTAGAATTCGCAAAAACACTCAAATTGGCTCACTTTAATCATTTTTCCTCTTTTTTGAAAAATAAGAAGTACCCTGACAAAAGTTGATAAACAAGGGTTATTAATCTCTTTTCGAAATTAATCATGCACATAAACATGTATATAATATGCATAAAATTGTGCATGATCAATCATAATGTAGGATATCCACCAGATGTCTCACAAAAACAAGTGTAGTTTTTTCACTGGTCTGATGCTGATTTCTTAGTAGTTTCTTATTGAATGTGCTGAACTCTCGCAGGTTTCCATTGTACTATCACATGAAGTTTGCATTTCTTGTTTGGCTTCAACTACCATCCATTGAAGTATGCCTTTCTCTCTCTGTGTGTGTGTGTGTGTGCGTGTGTGCATACATACATATAATATATATGTTATATATCCTTGTATTTCCCTTTATTTCCAAGCCACCATGTTCTTGCACATATTTAAGGTACTAATTTCCCAGCTCATGTTTTGTATTAATCTAAGTCATATATTCTGAACAGTGGAGTTGTCTCTTACATAGAATCAACAGGAAAACCATTGACTGAAGGAGGTGATGTGTACAGTTGGGGCAAAGACATGGGCATCTAAACCAAGAAAAGTTGAATAGGGAAAAGGTTATTTAAAAAAATGAAAAAGGAGAAAGTTATAAGTATATTTTGCAGCATTTATCAATGTTGTGAAATACATATTGTAACTCGATCGTAACTGCAAGAAATTGGTATCACAAATTTTCATGACATAATGACATTTGAAAAAATACATAATGGAAATTATGAATGTAGCTATATAATGCAGAAAATATACAACAGAATAAAGTAAACAAATACCGTCACATGAAGTTTTCATTTCTTGTTTGGCTTCAACTGCCATCTGTTGACCTCTCTCTCTCTCTCTCAATATTACATATTTATGTAATTGATGCAACTTTTGAGGTTGCATTTTTAGGCTTGTGGAATATTTTCATATTCTGGGATAGAAAGTTAATCTGGGTGCCGCATACAGTGCCAGCAGATCTACTTTTCTTTTTTAATTTTTTTGTCCACACTCATTTAAAATGTTTGCTGAGCAGGGTGCAAGGCATTTGTATATGAGGTATCTGCGTCCATTTCTACTGAAGCATCAAGCTAAACTCGACCAAGCAGTGGGTTTGATTTATGGTGAAATGGTAGGCTTCATGAGTAATATTTTGTGCATGGGTTTTTGTTGACAAATTATTTTTTGCTATATGGGCTCCATACTGTTCTACTCTTGTGCCAAATCTTTACATGAAATTACTAATTATTAGTGCGAAAGAATGCATTTTGTCCATCAATTACAGTTGATCCACTCAGGAATTTAGTTCTTTCAAGTAATCTCATTCTGCATGTCTGTGTGCATATCTTCACCTATAGGGTTTCGCATTCATCCTTTTCCAGTTGCCTTACTCTCTTCAGTTAGGATCTGGCTAGTTGGGATTAAGCTTTGTATTTATTGATTAATGAAGGTAAACCTAATGCAATTTTGTTTCCAGGACAAATTTGTCACTTCCCACCAAAAAGAATTCCAATTTCTAAGGGTCATGTTGCAGAGGTCTATATTTGCAGGTATCCATTGCGTTTCCATATTCTGGGTGACCTTTCTTAGTAGTTTCCATCTCAAAAACGAATGTTGTGGATATTTCTTGGACAGTGTACCAGACTGTGAAGGGTATTATTCAGCCGGTGCCCCCACGTCTCCCTGCTGCGACTGAGGGCGAAGGTTTGGATCATGATTAAGGTGTGTTTTTTGTCGATAGCAGGAAATAGATAAACTCGATCTTCTTATATAGTTCTCCATGTATATACACTTGACAGATTAATGAGAACGCCTAGGGCAGCTTCCATCTTTTCTTAGCGGTTTTACATTTTGTGTTGTGATTGGTTGTTTGCATTTGGTGTTCACACAATTGCTTGACAAAGTGGTTTCAATAGTGGAAAATGGTGCTGTGATCACACGTTTATGTTTTGAAATTCTAGCCTTCCGATGCCATGTTATCTTGTGTAGGGGTGTGATAGTACATGTGGCAGCTGCATCAACGGCTATCTATGATCACGCCATATCATTGATAAACTAGCACACACAGGAGAATAAAATCATTCCTCAATAATTTACATATAGATGCCTACCGTAATTAATTTACATTCGAGTGCCTAATATTTTGGAATTTTGAAATAGGGTCCTTACATTTGATTAAATACATTAGGAAAGTGCCTGAGTTACCGGCCAAATCTTGAATGGAAACTATTTGGCGAAAGGTGAAATTAGATTCTCCATTGCATTTTCTGGTTCATTGCATGTTTCGCGTTAGCTGCAATGTTGGACTAACTTTTATGTAAGGGAAAATGAAGACAGGGACTCCCAAGATGAATTCAAAACCCAGATATGATGAGAGAGAGAGAGAGAGAGACGTTCACTGCTAGAAGAGGACTATACGTACCAACGGGGGCTCCTCTTGTCTGGTAGGAGCAGCTAGTGCACGTCACCTTGTATTGGGACGTTGCAGGTTCAAAACCCAATGGTACAGTTGTATAGCTGGTAGGGGTCTGCCTAACCCCAGCTTGCCTTTCAAAAGAAAAGGAAAGAAGAGGACCGTACGAGGGAAAGAACGAGGGGTGGTCTCATGGTTTGGATACCGTAATGTTTGGTTGAAGAAAAGGAAAGGGAAGCACCTACAGTCCTACTCAAGGTATGTCATGAAAGGTTATGTGCTTTATCTTAGATTTTTGAAATGTTAGGTGGTCAAATAAAAATTTAGTATAACCTAGACGTCACTATGAAGATTACCCAAAAAGATTGCGCCACATTTTTTATTCTTAAATCCAAAAATGGTGCCTAAAGTTTTATGGAAATGACAAAAAACGTCCTTATGGTCATTTTTGGAAACAACACGCTTTTAGGCAGAGTTGTAATTCGAAGGATATTTTTGAAATTTCAAGGAAAAAGTAGGCGTGTGATTTGAAATTTTGTATTTGTCCAAACGTGAACCCGTCCAAACTAAGAGTAGAACTCAAAAACATGTAATATGAGAGAGAGAGAGAGTCTTAAACCTTTGACATATTAAACCATCTAAGGCCACCTTCATGGTCCTTGCCGAAAATCGGTTGGAGTGATTTAATTCATGAACCTTGTTCCAATCAGTTGTCCCATGGCTAACGTTGTTGTTTGTGTCAACTTCTTCGTTGAATTCTTCTAAGGTTTGGGCTTAATTTTCATCCTACAATTTTTGTGTTGGTATATACCAAGGAGTGTAGATAAGATAACGCAGCTCATGTCGGTACCAGACTATTGTTGTAGTCAACACCATCTTGAAGAAATCAACTCTTAGCACTTGCACTCCCCATTGTCACAAATACAGTTGATGCCAATAGTTGGATTGATTTTGGACTGTGTTTAATGTAAAAAAAAAACATCTATTTTACTGACAATGTCATGGGCAATCCAACATCAAATGGCTCAGCCAATTCTGGAGTCTATGATGATGTGATGAACTCGTGTACAGAAAAGCATTTTCATGCATAACTTCATGTCTGCCTCAAAGGGGTTTGGGGTAGTGGGATGGGACCTATATGCCAACTAAGCAGGTGATCTAGGTTCAAATTTCATGGCAGTCACCTCTTGCACAGGATAATGCGTGACGACTCCTTGGGGGCAAAGGATAAGCCCAAGGAGTTTTACGCTGTCAGGACAACAATTGTAAGTGCGGCAGGCAAAGCTGACACGGCTAGATCTCTGATCCTGGGGGTGGTTTCTCCGTGCAAATATATGAAAAAAATGCATAGCCATATATATGCCAAACAGTAACATGTTCACCACAAACTTGCACCTGTAAAAAGCTTACGTTGTTTTTATGAATTAGTTGTCAGCATGTGTTTAAGAAAATTTTACGATAAAATGACTGATTTATTAGCTATAAATGACACATTTACCAACTGAATCTTGAAAGTGCAAAACATCTTATAATGTGTTTTTATAAAATCATTAAAATGCAGGCTGGGAATAAGATTAATGCCTAAAACAAGCATGACATTTTGAAATTTGCTAAGGATATAAAATTGTGATGAATTTGTTAATGTTGGTCCTCATGTGAGTATAAACATTGGTATCCACAAACCGAACCAAACACATGCACCCAAAGCTCTTGAAAAACTTGATTACATGTCATGATCACATGATTCAAAGCTCTTTTCTTACCAAACAAACCATATAGATCACATCTACGGGGTCTGAGGTATAAAAAAATATATATCTAAAAAGTTAAAGGTAATTCCTACTCAACAGTTTTGTGCTTTCATTAGTATCAAATGTTTATCACATATAATGTGGGTTAATGTTTGCCACACTCGATTGCACCCACAATCGAGGTAGCAAAACCCATGTTTTCATTTTTTTGGTAAATCTAAGCTCATAAAAATAATCTACATTCTCTGTTAGTAGGAATTGTCTTTTCGATCATTGAAATTCAATGTACGTGCAGATATTTTAGGCGATGAAAAATCATTTGTTGCAAGCAGATAAAAAAAAAGGCAGTTTTTCATCGAAATAAAGAACACGATCGGTAGCTTGATTCCCACTAAACCAATCATGCTAAAAATGTTTACAGGATTAGATTGAGTCAAAATGACTTGAATCATGAGATCCCAATTAGGTCGTAGATTCAATTGACTGTCATCCTATATATATATAGAAAATAAATGTGTTTGCTTTATATTTATTTACTATCTATTTATCTGTTGTTTGCTATATGGTAGTACCGTAAAATCTAGTAAAAGCCGTTATCACTGGTTGGAGAGAGAGAGAGAGAGAGAGTCGCTGCTAGTATGCAGCTGAGTTGGTAACGGCCGTCAGTGTAATGCAATGTTGCTCCTAACATGTGATAACCGAAGCAGATCAGGTCATGCTGAAAATGAGCGTTTTTGTTCATGCGGACATCGTGGCCGTCTGTTTGCATTTTGGATGAATGCCACGTGGTTTTGTTGACTTTTGAGCTTTTTAAAATGCAAATCGGATGGCCACGATGTCAGCATGAGCAAAAACGCTCATTTTCAGCATGACCTGATCTGCTTCCTGTGATAGCCTCTCTCTCTCTCTCCGGGGAGTGATAAAAATTTGTATGACAGACGTCTTTCGATTTTGATGCTTGATCTCTCTCAATCCTTCCATCTCCTTCTTTTTCGCTCTCTTCTCCTGCCTTGTCAGGACCACATTTCTAGGGTTTCTGAAGCCAACCCACAAGGCCATAAACATTAAACCAACGTGGGATCTCCCTTTCTCTCTCTCCTAAACCATCCAAACTTAAACACCCAACTTCCCTTTTTCTTCTTTTCACTCTTCTCTGACCGCTCAGGAGGAAGGGAAAGAAAGAAAGAGAAGTTCCCTCACCCCCTCTGTCTCCGAGATCGGGAAATCGAAGCCATGAGCGGGCGGCGGGACACACCCTTGATGAGAGCCAACGGCCAGCCGATCCGAGGGTCGAGATTCGCCATAGCTATCGGGATCGGCATCCTCCTAGGATCGGTCTTTGCTTTCCTCTACCCCAATGGGTTCTTCCTTCGCTTCCCACAAGCAGAAGAACGTTTCCAGGTACCCATCTTCATACCCTAGAGAAAAAGTGGTGAAATTTCTTCCTCATTAAAAACTCTGCCTGCCCAAAAACGAATGGCGCTCAAAATCTTATGTTTCTGATGAGATTTGATGATACGTATTAGTAGTCTTCAGTGGTTGATTTTCTCTTCCCGTGTCCCGGAGATCCCTAGGGATATAGAAGAATTTCTTCCTCCAATTGGCATTTTTCCAATGTTGTTGTTTCTAGTCGATTTTATAGCCCTCATACGCAAAAATGGGATATGGTGCTTCCCCGAACGATCGTGGTGCCTTCCATCTTTGGCTTTTGAATTTTGGTTCCCTTTTGAACTTCAAATCCATATATATATCTCATTTTTTTTCTGTAGAGGATTTTTCCAAATACTTGTGGTAGATTCCATCATTTTTCTAGTATCTTTGGATGCTGGGAAGTATGCAAAAGTTATGCCTTTGCGACGCTTTATACGTTTGGTTAGTTGGGTGATTTGTGTCCCCAAAAGAAACTTCGATTTGTTGGAGATTTTGAGTCTAGAGATTGCACAGATGGAAGCAGAGATAAACGACCGGTTTCTTTGATTGGTTTATTAGGTCAATTCAACCAATTGTGCATCTCTTGAACGGATCAACATGTTGAGGTCTGAGCTGAATTCGTTGTCGGAGAAGAACGAGGAGTTGAAGAAGCAGATTAGGGAGTTGAACTTGAAGATTCAGTTGGAAGAAAGAGCAAAGGATCATGCAGAGAAGCAATTCCTTATGTTGGGGAAACAGCATAAAGCTGGGCCCTTTGGTACTGTTAAGAGTCTGAGGACAAATCCAACTGTTATTCCTGATCCGACCATCAATCCGAGATTGCAGAAGATACTCGAGAAGGTGGCTGTTAACAAAGAGCTCATAGTTGCCGTGGCAAATATCAATGTTAAGGACATGCTGGAGGTCTGGTTCAAGAGCATCCAGCGTGTGGGCATACCCAATTATCTAGTTGTAGCATTGGACGATGACACACACAGCTTTTGCAAAGCAGCGGATGTTCCAGTTTACAGAAGAAACCCAGATGAAGGTGTGGATTCTGTTGCTAAGCACGGCGACAACCATGCTATTTCGGGCTTGAAGTTCCGTGTTCTCAGGGAATTCTTGCAGATCGGGTATAGCGTCCTTCTCTCCGATGTCGATATTGTCTACTTGCGGAACCCCTTTGAACATCTGTACAGAGACTGCGATGTGGAGTCCATGACTGATGGTCACGACAACATGACAGCTTACGGGTATAATCACGTCTTTGATGAGCCTGCAATGGGTTGGGCTCGCTATGCTCATACGATGCGCATATGGGTTTACAACTCTGGCTTCTTTTATATCAGACCCACTATTCCATCGATTGAGTTGTTGGATCGCGTTGCACATAGACTTGCGAATGATCGTAATTTGTGGGATCAAGCAGTCTTTAACGAGGAGCTCTTCTTTCCTTCCCACCCTGGATATGATGGTCTTCATGCATCGAAGAGAACCATGGATTTCTATGAATTCTTGAATAGCAAAGTTTTGTTCAAGAGCGTAAGAAAAGATCCCAATTTGTCCAAGATAAAGCCGGTGACTGTTCACATCAATTATCATCCTGATAAGCTTCCTAGGATGAAGGCAGTTGTGGAATATTATGTGAATGGGAAGGAAGATGCTCTGAAGAACTTTCCTGATGGTTCTGACTGGTAACAACGTTACACAGCGTTGGCCTTATAAACATGAGCTCACTTGGAGTCCTTGGGTCGAGACAGAGATTGTGGAGAATGGCAGGTTCACTGGATATACTTTTTCGTGGTTACATGAAATGTATACTTTAGAGTGTTCTTTTATGATTGAGTTTCATAACTAGTTGCATTTTTTCCAAATAACATTAGTGCTGATGCATCATTTTCCACTGTTTCTTCCTTCCAACCTACTTCTCGCGGCCATACTGTTGTGTCAGTTCACTTGGATCAGGTTTGCATTACTTGGAATCCACTTACTGGGGCTTTTATCTTCATGATTTAGCCATCCTTGATCATGAGGCCTACATGATCACGTTCTCTCAAACCTAGTAACTTCAAAAACAACAAAAACCTAGTAACTTCAACCACCTTCAACCCAGAAGATACACATTGTTTTACATAGAGTTGAAAGTTCAACATGGGCTCACCAAGTTTCAAAGGATTAAAACAAGCATTGAAAGATACACACTCGAATATGATAACCTTTAAATTTATCTGTATCTCCTCAACCAAGCTGTAGACAGGTTGATCTTTTAGATGGAGGCTGGTAAAAAGATGGATCTTGATTCAGAAAGTGGGCACTGTATTTCACTCTTTCCCTCGTGACCTTAGTTATTCTGCATACTGTTTCATACAAGGATAAATATCTCCCCTTCCTTGTATTGGTGATACGCTTGACCTCAGCCTCATGAACATTTTCACTCACTTGTAGTCACGAAATCATTTATCATCTTAGGGAATCTGTGGTCATTAGACATATATTTTAGATGTGCCCCATAAATAATTGAAGAATTAAAATTCACTAACGATTACGCTCTTTAGTGAAAATTTTGTTTGTTCTTGAAGATTATGTGGAAACTTTTAAAACATCATAATATCTGTTTCTAGCCATTGATGAACGTGATCACAGGAAATTTTTGATAGGTAGACTCAAAGAGCTTGCATTTCACAAATCATAGGATCCTTACATTCTTGAAATCCTAGCAGGATTCGGTTCTCAAGATCAGTTATTTCTTCCATTGCCAGGTGAAAAGTGGCATGAATTTCAAAATTTGGAAAATCCCTAGTGTTTTTTGAAAGATTCCAAAGAACCGTGATGTCCTGAGAAACCTTATCACGGTGTTGGTGCTGGGCAAAGCTTTGGTGGGAACTTTTCCTCGCCTCCCTAGATTTGTGTCATTTCCTCATGGAAATAATGATTTATGCAAATGCGTCATGCTAGGAAAAGACAAAAATTTTCCTAAGTTGGCAACTATGTCTAAACAATTTACATGCCCTTAGTGTTTTACAAGGATTATATGTACGCATATGATAAAGTGTCCTCACATTTGAATGGCAGTGATGCATTTTGTGGATGTTGCCAATTAAAATTCATCTTAATGTATTCAATGTTCTACGGCTGATGCTTCATGTAATATTTTACCATTTAATTATTGCTGACCATCTTTCGTGGTAGGGACTGCTCTGAGAATATGGGCCTTGTCAGTTACATTGGAGCGTTTTATGTATCCTCAACTCAATGACCTGACTTTTGCTTAAAAGTATGTAACCTCTCGATTTTAACATGAATGCTCAAGAATAATGATACTTTCAATTTGAACATAAATAAACAATACTAGAGACCCGCATGGTGACTCCTCCCAATCCATTATAGTATAAATTACAGATACCTCCATGCACATAGCATGGAGTGCAACAGGAAAACTTTATATTACTTCTCACCTTCACTTGAGATTAGTAAATTAAAGCAGTGGAAGCAGGTGCATGAGTATGGTTGTCAAAAAAGTTTGTTTCATAAGACTCACGATCCATTCATGTTGCTCTAGTCATAGACAGAGAAATGGAAATGGGAGCCACTCTCTTTAACGCAAGGGGATCATGTTCATGTGTCTTCGGTTTCAGTTCCGTGTATTGGACAAAAGGTTATAAGTGTTAGTACATTGCATGTGTACACTGGCCTACAGAGGACGTAGATTGCAGGTGTATTCACTTCCTCTTCAGCAAAAGCGGATGAACATTGAACCTGCCACCACTGAACCAATATTAGAGTGGATCAGGTCAAGGGTACAGCCTAAGCCATTCATCGATGCTATAACGGCGATTCATTCAAGATGCTCTAGATGCCGTTTATCTAGAGCACGAATGCCTCTGAAAATAATTGCGGAAGTTTATTTAGAGCATAGACAATCCAACCATGGTAGTTGGTTGATGTTCATTGCATGGATGAACCGAATTCGAGAGACCCGCTGACAGTAATGAAATGAATGAAGTGATCCCGACCATTTAGTAGAACCTACCCTAGCCCAAAGGCGGAACTGGGGGGGGGGGTTGCGCGCAGTCCTCCCGACCCAGTGAAAAAAAATTAAAAGCCCAGTCCTAGACCAGCCCTGAATCCAAAGGCGAAGCTTTGGGGGGGGGGCAGGACTGGGCTGTAGCCCAGTCCTACCTCCCAGACCAGTTAAATAAAAATAAAAATTAAAAGCTCAGTCCTAGCCCAGCCCTGATTCCCGGGTTGGATCCAGCATCTGGCGAGGGCGGGCACCCGCTCATGCTGGATCCGACCCGTTTAACTTATTACCCCAAAGCCCCTCTTCTTCTTGATTTTGAGTGACCTAGCCCTTTCCCTCGTCTTCCCCAAATCCCCCAACTCTCGACGACCGATCCAACGTCACCCAACTTGTTCTCTGACGCCGGCCGCCCACGTTTCTCCTCTAAGACTCCGGCACTGCTCCCGTGCTTCTGAGTGAGCGAGATGACGAGACACCGACCGAGCGTGACGATGAGACACCGAACTTTTGGGTAATTTGACTAATTAAATATGTGCTAGTTTAATTTAATCAAATTATAGGTGGATTAGAGTGGATTTAATCAAATCAACTCCAAAGTAGGGTTGATCCTGACCTTTGCATTTATTTTTTATTAAATTTTATTTAAAATAAAAAAACAATTTACCCATTTTAGAGATAAATCCTATTTTTTGTTCCTGAATGAGCTCCTATGCATATATTTCTATGTATATATGTATATATTATATACATATATGCAGATGTCTCTCAGTCTTTTATCTTATGTTAATGTTAATTGTTTGACTCACAAATTAAATTAAAGTGAAAGATGAATGTTGATTGTTGATGGTAATTTATGTTTTTTTGTGCAATAATTATACTTTATCTACTCATTTTAGTTGAAACAAAGCTAAGAGAAGGTTGTGAATCAATGACTTCTGAATTTTAGAATAAGTCCTGATTTCTGAATCATAGAATCAATTATCTACTTTATCTACTCAAATTATATAGAATTATAGAAAAGTCCTGACTTCTAACTTGTGTTTTAATGTTCTGATATCCAAGATATATTTTACTGAAAGCAGAGTTACAACATTATCAGATTGATGTGGTTTTTTATCCTCGATTTCAAGTAACTACTCTACTTGATTTGTATCAAAAGTTGGTTGCAAGTGGAAGGTCAGAAAGTTATGTCATGCTAACTAGATTATTTCATCTTGTATTGACATTACCAGTTTCTACAACCACTACATAACAAGCATTTTCAGTGATGAAGCATGTGAAGACAAAATTTCATAACAAAATGAACGACGATTTTCTTGCTGACTGTATGACATTATACATCGAACGAGAATATACTATAACTTTAGTTATAGATTCTCTTATAGATGAATTTTATGTTGCGGGTAACCATCGGAATCCATTTTAGTTGGTACTTTTGTATTTTGATTTATTTTGTCATAAATAAAATTTTTGCATTGTTATGAACTTCAAATTATCGCACCATTGTTATATATTGCCATTAGATAATGTTTAAGAACTTTCCGTTGAGGTTGAGAAAGACTGCAACAGATAGTTTGATTTGTCCATATGAAATAGATTTCTATTAATAAGTATAGCCATTTTTTATTTTATCTCAAAAAAAAATTTGGGGGGCGCTGCCCCCGAACCCCCAACTATCACACCAATTTTTTTTTTTTTGCTACAACCCTGTTTGCCCCCTCCCCACATGAATCCTAGCTACGCCCCTGCCCTAGGCAATGTTGTCAGAATCGGTATCGGCATCCAATCGATTTTCAAAATGATTCAGTGAATCAGGTTATTCCAATTCTGAACTGAATCAGCCAATGACACGTCACACAAATATAAAAAAGGTTTTAAACCGTTTTTAAAAACTATTGAAAAATAAGCCGATTCATCTTAGTTTCATAAGGGTTTCTGGCGGATAAGATACAATTCAGCCTGACTCCCAACATTGGTCCTAGGACCCACTGAAACAGGTCCAACAGGCTTCCCAGATCCAGCCAATAGACCACGGGTTCTAGTAAGACCCAGATCTGACGTGTATACCAAGCTCCAAGCTGGCTATATCTGAGACCTTGTCAGACCCATGCATCGCAGAGGGAGATGGGAATTCACTGAATCCCTTACATCCCCACTGTTTGGGGTCCCGGATTTGGAAGATGGGAGGGGAGGTAAGAGGAATTTGGCCTCCCATCTTCCAATTTCAACTACATCCTCATAAGAATGTAGTTGACAAATCCCCTCCAATCGCTCCCAAACAGAGCCTTAGAGACAAAGGATCGGAGTTGTGTCAATATCCAGATCTGCCTATGGATCAGTCATCCAAGAGACAGTAAGGCCCAGAACTGGAGCTGGTAAGCGTACTTAAACATGCCCAGTCACCTAGGTCCACTCATTATAGCCCCCACTTAATTCACTGTGGGTGTGGGATCACGAGGAGCTCCACCTAAGAGGGAGGATAATTAAGTTTCAAACTAACACATAAGAATGAGGCCAATGTCCATTACGAGTAAAAAAAATTAAACCAGTTACACGAAGAAACTGCTGCCAATAAACCATGAAAACTGACACCGGCAGCTCTTGGGGTTACATATTGAAACCGTTCTGAACAGGGAATAAATAAAATCCCAAAGATGCATCAGTATGGAGAAAGTGATTATCTGAAGCAATGTATTAAAAGAGTTTCTAACAATTAACTTCCATGCATTACTGGAAAAAATAGATAAACTTTTTTTGTAATTGAAGCATAGAGTCCACAAGAATATACAGGTCCTAAACTACCAGACGGTTCTTCAGATGATTTAAAGCTTAAATTAAACAGGAAAGATATGCTAAAGACAAATATCATACAAATTTTTTACACAAAATCCACCATAATACGAATGTCAAAATTGATGCATGTTCAAAATAAATTTCAGTGCATCAAGGACGCTTGCAACCCAAGATCGTTCATTATGATGAGCCTTACAGCTTAAGAATAAGACCTACAGGGCAGTGGTCACTACCAAGAACCTCTGGAAGAATGTAAGAATCATGAACTTGATCGGCTATAGACTCTGATACGAGAAAATAGTCGAGTCGCCACCCTGTCACATGTAAAGCAAAGGAAACAGCTCAACAAAAAGTTACTTAAGCTCGACAGTACAGCACACTAAAAAGCATCATTAGTTCTGATCAAAGATATTAAATCGAACTTTTCTATTTTTTGGATTATCCTATTATGCTAATCTTGTGATACTAATTAAACTTGTATTTGACAGGGTTTCTAGAAAAATATGGATCAATTTCTTGGTTGTGGTGAAGGCTTGCCGATTTCCTATACTAGGACTCCTGTGCACGCATGTCCATACATATGACTATACATTTCTTCCAGGTTATGAATAACTTGTCGTTACCCAAAGCACAGGACCAAGTAACCTATAAGAAGGCTTTGCAGATGAAGTTGAACATTAATCGAGAAAATGTATAGAAGCAATTTAACACAAGCAAAAGCAAAAGATATCAGAAACGTAGTCTTTATGATCACTCCAGGACCTACTGTATTCTCACTAGTGAATAACCAACAAGAATGGAAACAAAAGTCTAGAACTTTATAACCTTTATTGGTCCGACGTCCTCCATGCTTATAACCCCAATATGTGTAGCCAACCACACCAGGGTGTTGTCGCCGGAAGGTGTCCACAAAACCTTTTGACAGAAAATTTTTCCCAAATGATTGTCTTTCTTCATCTGTAAATCCAGCGCTTCTCCGATTTCCCTATGAAAATGGGGGAAAAGAATCAAGTGACACGGTAATGCAACTGTATAAAACTAACATCAAACAAAAACCACAAGACAGCAAC
The DNA here is from genome assembly GCF_984573655.1 of Nuphar pumila. Classification (NCBI taxonomy): domain Eukaryota; kingdom Viridiplantae; phylum Streptophyta; class Magnoliopsida; order Nymphaeales; family Nymphaeaceae; genus Nuphar; species Nuphar pumila. Next base: position 137,459,656 of record NC_143253.1, read on the forward strand.
TTCCACAGAAACATAGGAAGACCATGAAAAAACAACCTAAAGCCTTAGGTGTATCAACTAAATAAACCAGAAAAAATCACACTTCCATGGAGTAAGTTTCTTTTCCATAAAGATGATCAGTGCAAAAGAGTTCGCATTGTTGACCGGTAGATAATTTACACAGTGGTTTCGAGTAGAAAAGACAGACCCGGAAAGGACAAAAAAAAAATAGAAGGGCACAATCTCATGCTGCCACTTGTACAAAGATATTTTGGGGTAAGAAATAGGAAGCAAATTGTCGTATTTCATACATGCAGCTAAAGCTGTAGGGACTTTTCAAAGTTTAAATGCTCAGCGTCAAATACTTTTCAAAATCAAGCGATAAAATTTGGCAAAGTTAGAATGCTGGGAAAACGAGGATATTGCAGTCGGATTCTTGAAAAAAATCAATTTGTACATCATGTTTATACCATTAATTAGATTTTAGGTTGCCCAAAAAGACAATCAAATATTAATGGCATGCCTACTTTAAGAAATAGACTTCTTAGATATAATACCAGATTTTCTTTTTACCTTTTATCTTTATGTGTAATACCACTATATAGATATGAAGTATAACTAAATAGGCATACTATACCAAATTAACAGAAAAGGGCTTAAGGCCGTGACATCCATGTCTCTTACAGTTGGGTTGAAGATGTCAATCTCTTCATGTGCACAGTTAAGATCACCAGTTAAGATGACAGGTTTTGACTTTTCCAACTCCTGCATAACAGAACACAACCAGATAGGCAATTACACCAAATTGTTTATCATAAGAACATAAACTAAGCATGACAACTGGTCAAAAAAGGTCTCAACATGACAAAGATGTACCACAAATAAAGGATCAATCTAATCTTTACATTGACTACTTATAATTAGTTTTGCAGGTAATCAACCGCACCACTCTCCACTTCCTACCCACCAACCCAGAAAAGGTAAGAATTATTCATATCTCTAAATAACTACATCTATTCCATTCATCAGTTGCATTGCAAAAAATTCTCACTGCTCTAGTGAGAAACTTGCTTCCAAAAATAGTCTCAATACAGGCACCTATTATACCAGCCAATATTTCATATAGAGGTGCCAAGATACATAGTTTGAAATCCCAGTTGAACACAATCTACATTGTTCACTATCATGGACATTCCATCTCCACACATCTATCTTATCTCCCATTTCCATAAAGCTTTTATCAAATTATTAAATGCTTTAGCACTACTTCCATCCAGAAACTTTTGTTGTAGTCATGCCAGACCCTGTATGAGGATGGCGGAAGTGGACCTATTATCATATATTTATACAATTATCATGAGTGGCAATCTTGGCAATTCAATAACTGGGAATCTCCTCTAAGGAGTGGATCACATGATGAACCTTAGGCATTTTTTCAGTTTAAGAACTGCAACTCTCTAACTTGTTTCTAATATGATGGTCAATTCGTGTGACTAAATCTCAAGATGGAGTCACATGGATGGAGAATTACATTCAAATCCTATATCCGTCAGATAAAGGACTTTTATACTTGCAAGTTTACCTATGCCTGACAAATAATATTAACCTAGTAGGCGAGTACCTCATTTTGTGAGCCAGTTCCACTCAACTTGTACCACTCATTTGAATGCCACTGCCAAAACACTAATCAGTGATTTAACAATCTCTCTCTTTCATGGTTTGCCACTGTCAATTCTTCAACATTCACAGAACGACTTCTGGCAGCTTCTTGCTTTTCACAGGCATGAATATTAAATCAAGACAATATACAAAGATGGACAATTCTTTTTCTTTTTTAAGATAGGAATGATCAATAATTCTTACGAAGATGGAATTTACTTAATAACTTCACCAACTCCTCTTGTTACTGTGACAGATGAGGAGACCTCACTCAAATATGAACCAATGCAACTTGAAGAAAATTATGCATAAATGAAACGGTGGATAACCAGATATACCTTCATATAGTTGCCAAGTGATGGATCCCATTCTTTAACCCTGTATGACTGACAACAAAAGCTCCATTAGTTTAAGAGCATAAAATACTATCAATTGCATAGAACACATAAAAGCGGAGGCAATGGAGGAACAGAAGGTATTGAGAAGCATAAGTACCAGCCTCTTTAGACCATCCCCAGAATTAGGGACATAACCAGTAATCAAATAAAATGAATCAAACTCCACAGTGATAAGCCGGCCTTCCCCATCATGGTCTGGTATTCCAAGCCCATATTTGATTGAATGTGGCTTTATCTGCAATTACACAAATAAATGATCTACAGTGCTGGCATTTAGTAAACTGATTTGTATGCCGATGCTACGGAGAGCTGGAAACTGGGTCACACATATGTCTCCTCAGAGAAATGCAGAATTAAAAATGCCGGTGGAATAAACAAAGATAATCACATGCTAAAAGCCAGAAAATTTGAAGATGGAAAAATGACAAAGAATAGTTAAAGAGAAAGTCTATAACCATCCCAAGTTTCACAATAATAACAATATTACAAGAAACATTCTGTTTAAGTTACACACTTGTGGATAGATAATTGCATTGTTTGCATTATTTTCCATAAAAGCAAACAAAATTATCCCAGGAATCTTAGGATAGGACTACCATTACTTCCTGAAGTTCATAATGAAAAAGAATCACATAAAAAATGGCAACCAATGAATTTAGACATGCTTGACCTTCAACCAAAGTTTTAACATCAAGAACTGGAGCTGGTTTCATTGGTCTCCTAGGCCTCCAATTTTCTAAGTTAACAAATTCTAACTTGCTGGTAGGGAAAATACATAGAATTTAAGATATAAACAAATATAGGTTCAGATAAGACTGTAAGTATAGAAAAAGATTGATCTAGGTACAAGCGAAGGTATCAAAATATCAAATATGGAAAGTTATATTTGCAAGAGAGTATTAAGGACAACAATGACACCATTATGCTAGCCAATATCAATGAGAAGACCAATAGTCTATGCAACTGTAAAAGCGGCTATATATGCAACCGTAAAAGCAGAAGACCTACTACCACAATAGGTTTCTAACATGCATGGCAATGTGTGATGGATTTGGATGCACTTCACTGTTCCTACCCCTTGCATCAGTCTCCATCAAATGCTTCCTAAAGAACCATCAAAGTTTAACGTACGCAATCAGGAACTTTAGAAGATGCAAAGACATGTCTAATCATATTTATTACGATTAAAATTGAAAAAAAAAATATAAATACATAAAGTGGCCTATCTGGCAGTTTTTATTCGAGCTATTCAAGTATTTTTCCCATGAAAACAAAAATATACCAGTGACAATGATACCTAGCATATAGCATTAGTAACTTCTGGATAGTTAGTACAGATGGGAGAGCACAAACACATGCATGCATGTAGAGTAGTGCTGATATTGCAAAGGTAGCTCAGATACCCGTGAAATCACTGCAGTGCCAGAATATCCAAGTTTAGAAACACTGCATGTCCAAAAGCTACTATCATAACCTTCTATCATGTACTTCATATCTTCTACATCTTTCTCCTGTTTGCCAAAAGGAAAGAACACGTGATAAATTCAAAAAGTGAAAATCAACTAGTACCAAATTGTTTAAAATCCTCTATTGCAAATAATCAATGCCTTGTAAATGAAACAAGCAGCTCATAAGTCAGCCCAGCTCATCTTGGTAACATGCTTATCCAGCCTCATAAAATAAGCTTATATTCAGCTCAATACAAGCTCATTATGTTTAACAAGGAAAGCTTGAACAAGGGCTTCTCAGCTCTGCTTTTCTCTGGTAAGATAGGCTCATGTGTGTATTTGTGTGACTGTGTGTGTGTGTGTGCATGTGTATACTCATTGTGCTTAGCAAGCTAAGGTTGAATAAGGGCTGATAAGCTCAATTTTGCTCTGCTCAGGTAGGCTTGTGTGTGTGTGTGTGTGTGTGTGTGTGTGTGTGTGTGTGTGTGTGCAAGCTATTTATCACCTAGAAATTATGTAATGAAAAGGTTGTTGCCAGGCATGACTTACATACAAGAGGTTAGGAGTTCATTTATTCACTTTATCATTCTTTGAAAAAAATATACATTCAAACAAGCTCAGTAGTTAAATTCTTCATCTTTTCCCTCTTAAAGAAAATAATATCTTTTAGGATGGGCCAGCTCAGGCTCGGCTCGAGATTGTCATGGTGCGAGCTTGGATTTGAAGCTTGAACTTTGATTGAACCAAATAGACCAAGCTTGAACAAGGAAAGCCTGACTCATTGAGCTCATCAGCAGCATTTTCACAACTGCTAACAGTACAATACCAACACATTTTCATCCTAGCAACCTAAACAGCTAAAGGAAGTGTCACGAGTTTAAGTAACCAATTATTTAGTGATGCAGTTATACCTGCAATTTAGTCTCTTGCAAGCACAAAACATCAAAATCCTCCTTCTGTGCAAGCTGAAGTGCTGAAAAGCCTTCCAGTTTCAGTAAGGATCTTAATCCATTGACATTCCATGACATCAGCTTTACAAATTCTGTATCAGCAGAAGGTGGTGGAGGTCTCATGATGCGAGGATTATATGGAACCCATCCAGGCTGTGGCTTCTTGTGGGCAAGGACTGTCCACGGCTCATTATCATTCACTGCTAAGCTGACACTCTCTACAGATGCAGCTTTTTTCTTTATAACAGTTGCTGCTGCCTTTCTTTTGGCCCCAGCCACCCTCATTCCTTGCATCATTTTTAATCAATCAACTTGAAGCATGAAGATAACATGGAGATGGAGGTAATAATCCACAACAGGTAACTACTACTAATTATAGCGCAAAGTGATTAGTTGCCATTTTGTAGGAAAAGGAAGAGGAAAGCCAAATAACAGGGAGAAGAAGAAAATCTTTAAATTATATACCAAGATTACCATTTTTTTTCGTTGATGTCTCTTGTTCAACCGAGACAACTGTAGAATCATCTTCAATAGTGGCATTCTGGAGCAATGCCCCCTTTCTGCTACGTTTCATTTTTACTGTTTCCACCTGTTCCGAAATAATGTTGCTTTCTTTTTCCTCGACTGCTATAGCCTGTTTTTCAACTTTACTCTTCCGAGTAGCAGTCTCTAAACGGGTTTCTGAGACAGAAGAGGATTTTTCATCAACTACAGGAAATTGGTCGCTGGAACTTCGCCAAGCATTGCCAGGAAAGAACCACAAAAAGCTATTGTAATCAAGATACAGCTATTAAAGAAAGAATTTGATACAATTCTCTTTCGAAGACCATATTTGGTAGACCGAGAAAGGCAGCGAGTGTTCCTACCACGGTCCCGATTCTCAGTTTCTCACCTTGGCTAGCGAGGAAAGACTTGAGGGCCAGCACGAGCTCCTGTTTACGACCTTTGGTGGACATCTCAAATTTCCTGGAATCAAAAGAGAACAAACAAACACAGAGGAGCCATGTTTCTCACTCAAAAGGATTAACCAAACACAGCAACGAAAACTATTCCCACAATCGATTTTAGTAAAGGGTCACGTTATACAAATCTCTACAGTTCAAAGCAAGCACAAAGTTTACCTCATCATCTCCCGGAGTTCCTGCACCGTTAGAGTCTCCAGGCTGTTGATTTTCTCCCTCAAACTCTGGATGGCGTTCTCCTGCATTTCCAAGAGCCATTATTAGCGAACCCATCGGTTTTTTTTTTCGAGGTGGGTTTCGCCCCCCATGATGCTAAAACGATTACTGATAAGGAATAACCTTGATGGTGCTGCTCGCTTGATCCTTGACCCCGTTCCCGGATGGTTCCCCGGCAATGGCATCCATACTACTGGTAGCAGTAGATCCTCCTTTGATCTCCTTATCGGCCGACGACCCAATCTTCGACTTTGCGTTCCTCATATTGAGGTGAGATGACGATGATGATAGCGATGCCAACCCGCTCCTAAACTTCCACGCTCCAAAATTCCTCTGAGACACTGAAAAACTAGAAGAAGATTGGTGTCATCGCAATGAAACGCAGAGAGAGAGAGAGAGAGAGTAGCTCCGAATCTGATGGAAAGAAACGCACTGCAATCGCATCGCGCTCAACAAGACGCAGGCACAAATGTTTCTCACTCGGAGACGACGCCTGATATGCACATTCTGATGCATTCCATGGATTTTTGTCACAGGGACACCGCCAAAAATGACACATGACATGTCAATTTTTGTTGGTCCACCAAAAACAGTACATAAGATGACACGACACGACGGTCAGTTCGAGTATCCTTGTGAAATAGCGGGCGTGCACAGATGGAAAATGGCGGGATCGTCCACACACTGTGCAGGATCAAGGCCCTTGAAGAGGGTCAGGTTGGTTCGTTGTGAATCGGGTCGGTACAAACCCACGTCCTCATCTAGATTGGACTTTTTTTATATTTACACAGAGAAACCACCCCAGAAACAGAGACCTAGTAGCACTGGTTCTTTCTGCCGTACTTACAGTCACTGTCCTGACACGTAAAACTCTGTGGGCTTATTCTTTGCCCTCAAGGAGTTGCCATGCTTCAACTTATGGAAAGAGGTGATGCCCATGAGATTTGAACCTAAACCGCCTGCCTAGCAGCCTAAGCCTAATTGGACTTGGCTTTGGTTTTTATAACCTTTGGTTGTGCCCAACCTGAGATATCACCCAGGATCCACATTCTTAATTTATTATATTGCGGGTAAATTCTGATATTCCGGCGATCTCAAGTTGTTATGAGTTCAAATTGGATCTAGTCCAATACCAACGGTACTCCGAATGTTTGGTAGGAGGAGTTTGTGCACGTCAATCACGTCTTGGGATGTTGCAAGTTCGAAATCCACTGGTATGCATGGTGGCTGAATAACTGCCTGGCACCTGTCTGGTTTGGCTAAATGCTATTTGTAAAAAGAAGGTGGGCCTAATTCCCCCAACTCTGTTATGAAAAAAAAAGAAAGAGGATATAGTCCGATGATTGATGAGTTTTTTGTGAGAAAAAAAAAAGATTCGTGTATTTCTGGTCGAAGATTCATGAGTCAGAGGTTGCATTTGAATCTTAAGTGAAGGATCCGAGATCCCATGTTTTGCAAAGAACATAAATTTAGTTCGAGTCTCATACCAGGTTCAATACATTATACGCATTCAAATGCACTCTAAGTTTGGAAACTTGGGTTACAAGAGAAACAAGGCGAGCCACTCATGGCTTAGCTCATGCTCATAGAATAAGCTCAGCTAAATGAACCATGATCTCTTTTAAAGTTTATCCGACCCGAGCACAAACACTGGGTGATCGGCTTGGATTATCTTGTATTGGCTTTTAAAAACTTAATATGTACATCTATATGATATTACAATATTATATCACAATTTAACAGTGTAGCATAGTTAGTTGAGCTTTTTGGCTTATTTATTTATGTTTAAATGAAATTTTAAAGCAATAAGAAGTCAAGGACTCATTGCACTAAAACTAGATGACATAAAAACGAATTTTCTGATATATATATATATATATATATCGAATCATCCAATGCTGGTTTTTTATTAAATAAACAATAATAAACATATCTACAGGTTTGAATTAATTAGCAAAACCCTGGAAGTATGCTTTTTTGAAATGTCCAGATTGTCAAGGATAAAAACTGTTTAGGAGGCTCCCTGGACTCTTAATGGACCCTGTTAAGAGCTTTTATCAAAACAACCATGATTTTATGTTTGATCTCCATTTGTCTAGTAAATATATGAGCTCGTGCCACTCAGGTAGTTCATATGACTGCACGGTTCAATGTGCACCCTTAGTTGGACCTGGACCCTAAACCCTCAAGCTTGGATCCACTTTAGGGCCCAAATCTGACGAGCATAGAGCTCTTGCATCCCCATCACTGTTTCACCCCAGAACCATAGGTATCCAAACTGGCTTAGATCAGGGCGCTGCCAAGGACTGATAGGGTAGAGACATCGAGGCTGCATGCTGGCATGCATAATTTTTAAGTCTAGATCCAATTGGCCATAAACCAAAACAAAACATATTATACTGACATGTTCCCATACAAAAAATCACGTAAGCTGTAGAGGCCTTGGCTCACACTCGATTGGATCTGAAACACCTAAATCAAACAGTTCCATCAAGGACTTGGATCCAGCCATCGTCTCTCTCTCTCTTAATTTTCTGGCCAAGCCAAGCTAAGTGCCAGAAAACTGTGGGGATTCATCCACATGTAATCTTGAGGCTCATGGCTATCAGTCGTTTTCCATACTCCCAATTGCAATAGGATCACATCATAACTTGCAACATCACGTGAGTCTCTATGTAGTGAAGCTACCAATCAGCAATTTAAATAAGACAAAAATAACATAAAGCCACGGCTAAGCGAATTGAACAAGTAAACAAAAAGCCTCAGATTCATTTTGATCGGTTATTTGGAGCAAACGTGTGAGTAGATAAAAGTAACAATGCCCATAGAAATCCTATTAAAATTGAGTTCAACATTGATACCATCTAGGTACCGTACTCTCTGGTCTAAATGCTTGGATTGCATGTTTTGTAATGTCATCGCTAGTCTTTTTATTTTTAATGAAAAACGTGCATCACTTTAAAGGGTATGTCCGGTTTGCTGGGCCTCGTGTGGTCATAATGGATAAAAATCACAAGAAGCCCTTTGTCATTCTGATTTTCACATGAATAAGAAAATGGCTCTCATTTGCAAAGGCAAATGAGAGTTTCACACCGCTTAATACGTTGTGTTCGCTCATTCGCAAGAGATTCCAAATCTCCTGAGAAGTTTTTATTGTAGACAAGTTTCTAAGGGTGTGTTTGGATTCGTGTGAATACTCTTGAATGAGAATTCACAATTCCTAATTTCCTTCTGTCTCACGTTTGGATTTGATTTAGGTTTTGAGAAAACAAATTCTCAATCATCTAAATTCCTTGTTTAGAGTTCCCACCTAAAGAGGTGGGTACTCTAGTTCTCAATACTTTCAGGCTCTGCAGTGTTGGAGGGATTTGCAAGGCTGGATTTCAACATAAATGGATTTTAAAGGAGTGGATTTTCTCTATTGTTTGGAAGCATAAGTAATATTTTAAAGGATTCCGACTTTCAACTACTCATGATTCCTCACCATGTTTGGTTGTAGGTGAGTGTAATGCCCTTAGATTTTTAACCACTTGTAAAACACATAAAATTTAACACTTTTTTTATTGAATAATCATATGCAAAAACATTTTTCTTTTGGTTCAAAACCTTAGGCGGGTTACATTTCACACAAAAATAATTATACTGAATTTAAATGCAGATAACATGACTCATTTAAAATACTTTAATTTCAAAAGAACAAATTATTACAAAACCATTGCAATAGTAACATGTGTCTGAATTTAGTATCCGAAAAAGAAAAATGATTAGCCCATCGATGTCATCGCACCATCCCACATCTATAGTTAAACCTGTAATATTATATATGCACATAAAATGGGTCAGACTCTTGAAAGCCTAGTAAGTTTATGCCAGAACATATGGTGAGTATACAAAGTTAATATAGGTAGTACATTAATGATAACATAATCCATTTAATTAGATATTCATGATATATATTCATCATAGTACACAAACATGATGCATGTCAATTAGAAAAACACAATGCATTTATTAGCAACATGACTAAGTAGGTCTAATAAGTCAACATGTTCATTTGTAAGCGTGATGTATCATTCACCTAATAAGTCAACACATTCGTTTGTAGGCGTGATATGTCATTCACCCAATATATCAACATATTCATTTTAATCATACTGTGATATATATTCGATCCAAGTTCATCATATAATTATGCTACAATATTTAGAATAAAGTCAAATCCATAGATTCACAACTAACTATACTAATCAGCTCATTCGATCATCATAATCTATTGCAATCAATATATTTAACTTGTTTACACTCATCGAGATTTATCGCATATTGAAACAAGTTCTCTGACAGATTACCTGGTCTTGAAAATGTACATCCTTACAGGCTCGTCCTTGTCGGGCTACCTAGTATTGGGCCAGTACACCCTCACAGAATCGTCCTAGCTAGGCTACTGGTATTTGATATGTACACCCTCACAGGCTCGTCTCTGCTAGACTACTGGTATTGGACATGCATATCCTCACAAGCTCATCCTGGCTAGACTATCCAGTCTTGGATATGTAAAACCTCACAAGAATATCCTCTTGAAAACAATTCTTCAACGAGTTGTTTTATCAAGTGGATTTTATTACCATATATGTATAAACACAATTGACTACTCACAAGGTCGATGGCCACCAATTTGCGCACAAGCATGTATACATTCAATATGCATCACATTATATATCACATCATATGACATTTCAAGTCATATCATCATGCATTTAGCATATCCAGCAGGATTCCATGAACCTTAGCTTAATCTTAAGCTTGAGCATTTATTGCATACATTTATAGCTTCACATCATGTGACATTTTAATCATAAAGAAACATTTCATCATATGCATTAATAGCATAACATAGTCACTTACATATCAGCCACTTACACATCATATTTCATCATGCGTTCATTAATTAAATCTTGAAGCATTTAATCTTTCAATATGCATAATTCAAACATGAAGCATAAGTATAATTATCACATGCGTACGTGTAATCTCGCATATGTACGTAAATTCAAGCATATGTATTTGATAATATGAAACAGTTAAACCTCAAGCTTATGTATTTTCTACACAATTCAGGTTATGCATATATAGTTCAAATCATACATCTATATTTTTCAAAGTACGAACAATATCATGCATGCAATATAGATATTCAACTTCAAATAGAAAACACAGTTTCAACATATATATATATATATATATTATTTATTTATATATATATATATATATATATATATATATATATATATTATTTATTTATTTATTTATTTATAATGCAAATTAATGAGCAATCAATGTAAATACCAACACCAATATTCAAGCATTAGAATCGAACAAACACCAAACCAAGTGTAGTTTTACTACCTCAAAATCCATGCAGTTTTATAAGGAGCGCAAAATCTCAAAAATAACAAACTTTTTCAATAGTGAGCTCTCACACTTAAGAACTAGCTCAATTTTATGGATTTAGAGAGAGCCTAATTAGAGGTCACTCCCAAAATCGTGAAAAGAATTAGCTCTTTTACTCTAAAAACAATGGCACCAAAGAGGGATGGGAGGGAAAGAGTGGGAGAGAGTTAACAAAAGGGGTATTTATAGAGGAAAATACATAATGGTGAGTGCAAGTTTGATGCGAGATGAGTGATGTGAAAGGGAGGTAGGTGAAAATTTTAAGAGATTGTTTGGTAAGATATTGTGATGGTGTTTGGTAAGGGATTTAAGGGATTAAAAATAAGGGATGAAATGGGTGAGAGGATGTGATGGTTTTGAGTTTTGGGTTCTTGAATCTAAATCCAAATCAGTTACTTATTTTATTCTCTAGATCTAAATAGAGATCCAAACACAATTTAGTTTTAATTTGGATTAGATCTGTCAAGTGGATCCAATCAAATGCATTGATCCATTCGGATCTCCTAGATCCAAATACATCGGGTTAAAAAAAACATTTTAGGTGGGTGTACTCGTGTGGATCCATTAAGATCCAAACCCAAATCACTTTTGGATCTATTGGATTCGATGTGTTCCAATTAGATATTTTGAATTCAGAATTTTGTAGGTGGGTTTTGATCAGATCTTTACTAAGATCCAAACCCGAATACCTCTTTTAATCTTGTAAATCCAAATCGATACTTGGATAATTTAGATTTACTCTCTTAAGTCTTTAAACAAATTATTTAATTTATTAATTAAATATAATCGATGAATAATAGCTAATTAATTATCCCAAAAATGGTAAGTTAAATTGAATGCCAGAATAATTTCTTTTTTAATTACTTTAAAATTCAAAAAATTTGGTAGGTATTACAGTGAGTGTAGTTGTAAGTAAAGGTGGGCAATAAGTCGGGCAGCTCGACCCAGTCTGTCATGGACCTATAAATTAGGTTCAAGTTTGACCCAAACCGAGCTTAAATGGAGTTGGTATATATATATATATATATAACATGTATTACATATAATATATGTATATACATATATAATATAATAAGCAGCTTGACCAGATTAGGCCCATGGGCATAATAGACGGGTTGTGGGCCAAGGTTTTCTCAATAGGTCAGCCTGAACCAGGCTGTTGGCTCAACCCATCAATTTATGGGTTGGGCTTTGATCGGGCCAAGTTGGGTCAATGAGCTAGGATTTGACCGAGCTGGTTGGGTCAACAGTCTGATCCATTAGCGGGCTGAGTCAGCCTGTTGTCCACTCCTAGTTGTTAGCCTCTTAATTGTATCATTATTGCAATTAATAATGAGATAAAATAAGTGAATATAGGATTTATTGAGGTAAATGAGGTAAAAAATTTGAAACATCAAAAATTTACGAACCCACTCGATCCTTGTAATTCAAGGAGTTGTAAATACCTCTCCACTTTATTGGAAGAGTTGAAATTTGAAATTTTTGGTATTTGGAGTTGGCTTACTCCCAACCAACATTTACGCTTCCCTCTACTTCTCTCTATCAAACACATTCCAAATCCGTTTAAACCCTATCATGTCATGTAATCGTCTCTGACATCCTCCCAACTCCTTTGATACCCTTCTCTTTGTAAAACCTATAAATTTTGAAAATTATAAATAAATAAAGTAAACATCTTTATTATCTTGTTAGAAATGTGTTTTTAACTTTTAACTTTTATTTATTGATATATTATATGTTTATTTACTCATTTATGGCCAATAAAGGTATAATTGGTAGTTTTAAAATTATTTCAGACAATTAACTATTAAAATTATTTAATTTATACTTAGAAATATATATTTAAGTGTGTCTATGACTTATCAATGTGTTTTCACAATGCTTGAGATTAACAAGATGTATTTAAGTAGCTTGCAAATGGATTTTTATCAAAAAGGATATTTTGGTCAAAACAATTTAAGTAGATATTTTATTTCAAAATAATAATTTAATCAAGGACTTTATAAAACAATAATTATGAGAGTTAGAATAATTTGTTTTATTTTATCAAGTTTAGAATTTTATTTAGTAAAAGAAAATGGATTTTTAATATGGACCCGTAGTCCATATGGGTTTGGACCCAATGAGTCGACTCAAATTAGAATTTTTAAAGATTTGTAAATTAAAGAGAGATATATGTGATTGTATTTTTGAAATTTTAAAGGTATATATATGAAATAAAATGGCTATTATTGTGGGTTTTGAGTTTTAGTCTCTATAGAACCTAATTTAGGGTTTGGGATTGAACCAGACCCAAATTGGATCCGGTTTGGGAGGGTGCATAAGAGGCTTAATGAGAGGTTGGATGGTGCCCACCAATGCACTCGACCCCTCTTTTCTTCCTTCCTTTTTTCAATCCTCAAAGTCGATATCCCACTCTCTTTTTTCTTCTTGGGTCTTTTAGAGAACCCTTTTCATCTCTCTTCACCCTAGCCATCTTCTTGCCTTGGGATTCATGCCATTAAGGGATTTCAAGTGGTCGACCCCCTTCTTTCTCATTGTATATTGGGTTTTTCTTGAGAACAATATCACATTGGGATTCATGCCCCAATCTTGTGGATGTGGGTGTTCAACAACACCATCTACTTATTTTTGTAGTTCTTCTCTTCTTAATCGATTTTTCTAAAGAAATCAATTTCTTCTTGGAAACCATGTGCATTGGGAACTATGCAGCAACAAAGATTGTTCTCAAAGAGCATGCAGACTAGTGGAGGAGGCCCAGCTTGTGGGGAGCATTAGCCGACCAGCCCTCTTTATCAATTTTGGGAAAAACACCTACCCAATTTTCCCTATTCTTTGCCAATTTGGTGAAGGACAATTTTGGCATCTCCATCGAAGTGTGTGCATACTTGCACCTTTGTCAGCATTCAGTCACTCTAGTTCATGTTGTGTTTCCTTGTTTAGTTTTTTTGCACATGCAAACCAAGTGTTCGGTAAATTGCCAAATAGGCAATTTGTTGCGGAGTTTGCGAAATCTCTTAAATTTTTGGGTTTCATCACTTATTTTTACCAGATCTATGAGGGTAGGATCCCTTAACTAAACTTTTAGAATGCTCATTTAAGTTATTTTATTGCAATCTAATGTGTTTTAGTGTTAATATAGTTGATGTGTGTAGCATAGTATCATGTTAGCAAATTACGTTTTTGATATGCCTAATTTGATGATCTTGTTGGTGTAATGACTATGTGATTATAGTTGTTTAATTAGTATAATTTAGTTGGTTTAACATATTATAAATTCTGAAAAAAATCAATTTATGCCTTGAGAATTATGTTATACATTAAGTGTTCGGTAAAATGCCTAAGCAATAGAAAATTTTAAATTTAGATGCAGTTTTAAATGGAATTCAAAATCAGTTTTTAAATGTTGATCATGTATATTTAAAACTCAGTTTTGAAGTGGTTTTGTACACATTAGAGTTATGATTATGTTTATATATAAAATGCGTCATAAAAATGCATGAAAGCAGACGAGAATGTGCATAGTTAACTATGTTAACACACATCCTAAATTCAACTTTGTGCAAGTGCTCATGCATTGTTTATGTTCACAATTGAGTGTGCATAGATGCATATGTTAATTCAGTTTAGACATGTATTAAATGCTTAAATTTTTGTACCATGCAAATGTATGAATTATTATGCAGGTACTGTAATTAATACGATACTTAATGCTAAGTATTGCAAGTGACAAAAAGCCAAACCGCATTCAAAAGAATGGTAATGCTAGTATCGCAAGCGGTTAAAAGTCAAATGCTTTCAAAAGAATGTGAATGTGAGAAAAATTGGGTAAAATACCCGTGGTAAGTAATATTGATGCAAAGCATCGTGCAAATTATTGAAATGTAGTTCAGAGATCATGCAAAGCATGATTTGAATGTATGATAATAGAAATATTTTTTTGTTGTGGTTTAGAAGATCATGCTTGACATGATTTTAGATGGTGACATATGGAGTATTTTTATAGGTACATGTTTGCACATGCATAATTGAAATGAATGTTGCATAAATGATGTGAATGCATTGAAGAATTGAATGTTTGTGCAAATATTTGTATATAAATTATACTATGTATACAATAAATGTATCATGCATATGAATGAGAAATGAATGGATCATGAGTGTTGGCATGAATAAATTATGACATATATCATGCATTGAAGCATAGTTGAATGTGTCATGTATCTTGCATGGGAGCATGAATTGAATATGACATGTATCATGCATAAAAGCATGATATGGACAAATTATGCATAAAAGTATGTTTGAATGAATCATGCATCAGGGCATGAGAGAGTTATCCTGTGAGAAAATGGCACTGAAATGTGACATATGACTTTAATAAAAGATAACTTTGAGACCATGGGTCCAAATGAGGCACCGGTGAAACTGGACTCTCAGATATGGCTGGGTTCATTTCGATCTCATGTCTTCTTTGGAGAAGAAAAGATGATACAAATCTCATGGGGCATTATGATGTTGAAGGATTGTGTGTGCCTCATTCTTGCCCCACGAAGGTTATGGGGACATACTTATCCGAGGATTCACAAGGTAGGGCAAAAAACTCTGCAGAATAAAAGAAAATGTTCCCATTATTTTTAGCTCAGGTAGCATACACGGGTATAGGCCGCTACAAAAACTTTGTGTCCATCTCTCAATCATTGCATTATAGAATTAATCACCTAGGATAGACCCATTTAAGTCAAAGGAGAGAAAAATAAAATATATAGTATAATAAATACTTCTATGGTTGTTTTTGAGCGGCTATACTCTCTATTGTATCATATGAGTTTAAAATAATCAAGAGAAATAATGCATTAGATTCGTTATCATGTGCATAAACATATAGATGTAGACATATAAAATTTTTAATGTTTACATATGTCATTGCATACAAGCATACATGTGAATGAAAAAGACATGTATAGGATCATGTAATTTACGTTCCGGAATTGATAGAAATGCATGTGAAGTGTATGTGTGTGTGAGACACACGAGAGAGGTTGAGAGAAATGACCTATTACCATTTAATAAAAATGCAAAAGTGCATAAGTGGTCATAAAATTTGTTCTATTACCTACAAAATATAATAATGTATAACATAGTCATGAGATGGATGTATTTATGTTTTTTCTGAGAAAATGAATAAGAATGGTTTAGTTGCCATAGACTTGTATTTCTTATTTACTTGACAAGCATGTGTATATCAAGTATACATGAATGGTTGAATGAGACTTTGACATATTTGTCATATGTAATTTTATAAATGCATATGTTATGTTTGTGAGAGACTCTTATATTCTGACTTGTTTGAAAAGCATGTGTGTATTTCTCGTTTGACATGGTTAATGGGATTTGACCTATTTATTTTACATAATTATATGTGAATTGTTTAATTGTTATTCATTTGTGTGAATGAATGAATGCTATGGATGTGATTGAATGAATGAATGCAATGTGAATAAATGTTATGATGTCTATACCCTTTACCCTCATTTTATAAATGATGAGAATCACAATATGGTTATACCATTACAAACTTACTTTGTATTCTTTAAGTTTGATTTTGAGTTTCTTACAGGCACATTGTTAATACCCTACAATATTATAGATATCATCCTGAAATATTAAAGTGAATGATGGGTTGTTATGCATTTGAAGGAGACACGTTTACCTATTACGATCCCTGGGAGATCCAGACTTTTGATCTTTTACAGATTTGTAAACACTAAATTTTATTGTTCTATATCATTACTCATTTAAATACTTGTAAATATTTTGGAATGATATAAACTTGTGGATGTTGTTCTTTCCTATATGCAAAAAATAAAACGTGATTGCAAAATCTCAACTTTAACTCCTCAAATGTCTTAAACCTTAAATAAATTGCGTCTTTTGTATTTTATTATATGAATTTTTTTAGAGTAATAAACTCAATCAGGTTGTGTCTACGGATGGTTGTGTATTGTATCTGATACTGGAAAACTAATATGTGTTTGCGCTTAGGCGGGTCGTCCAGTATTTAGAACGGTTGGAATGTGACCCTAAATAAACTCGTTGACACGTTACTTTGTGGAGTCATATAAAACTTTATAAGAAATAAAAAAAATTAAATTTTCTTAAAATTTTGGGTTTTGGAAAAAGTTTTAAAATGTTGGATTTTTTAAGGCGTTATACTCCCAAACAAAGCCTCATGACATCGAGAGTTTTCCTTCCAACGCTCGATAGTCTTCTCTCTCTTGCATTGCCTTTCTCTCCCTCCTTCGCCTCCTCCTCCCCTTCATCATCATCTTCCTCTTTAACCCTCTTCAGCCTCTTATTCTCTCTCCATCCCTCTTCCACATCTTCCTCCTCCTCCTCTCTACTCTTCTCTTTATCCTTCTTTTGCATCTTACTCCTCTTCTTCTTCTCTCCTCGTCCCTTTTCTGCATATTCCTCCTCCTTTGTTGTCGCCTTCTCTTCCTCACAGTTAAATCATATCTAGCTGCATATAATGCATATTCATTTTTTCTGATGGTGGATAATGTCTCACACGTCACTCTATTGACTCTTATATCTGTCTATCCACCAAAAGTGATTTGTCAAGCAGAGCGACCTAAGATGAAGAGATAGAGAACATAACACAAGAATGTTGTGCTATATAAGTGTACTGCAAGTGATGAGGTTAGCCACAATAAGCGAAAGCACGAATAACAATATGCTAGAGTATGTTGCAAAATATAGGATTTGTTAAGAGTAGTTTAATAATGAATAAGCATGTTTATTTTTTAAAATGAATGCAATATATGAGTAAGTTTATTTTTTTGAATGAATGCAATGTATGAGAAGGCTCATTCCCTTGAATGAATGAGAAAAATTAGTTTTGAATGAATAAAATGAATGCAATGTATGAGCATGTTCATTTTTTTTAATAAATGCAATGTATGAGCAAGTTCATTTTTTTTAATGAATGCAATGTATGAGCAAGTTCATTTTTTTAATGAATGGAATGAATGCAATGTATGAGCATATTCATTTTTTTGAATGAATAGAATGAATGAGCAAATTCAGTTTTGAATAAATGGAATGAATACAATATATGAGTCAATTCATTTTTTTTTAATGAATGCAATGTATGGTCAGATCAAGTTTTGAATTAATGAAATGAATGCAATGAGCATGTTCATTTTTTTAATGAATAAAATAAATACAATATAAATATAAATTTGTATGAATTATTGAACTTTAAAGATGTTCCTTAAATAGTTAAACTGTAAACTTGCGATGATGAAAAAGTTTGCATAAAATATAGGTAAATAATGACCAATATTTATGATGATAAGAAAGTCTATGAGGTATATGCGAACTTAGTTCAGTATGTGCATAAAATATATGCGAACTTCATCCACTATTTGTGATATTACATGGTTCAGTTTAACTTCGCATATATTTTCACATAATTCGCATATATAGGACGAAGTTTGCACACATATATCTGTGAATTTTTTGTAATTGAAACATGTCAACACTTCACAACTAATGCATAGGAGATTCATAAATTTATTGAAGACTTAAATGTGAACATCTATATATTTTTGCAAACCAACATTAATTATGATGTTTCAATTTTTATGACGATACTTCGATAGTAAAAAAGTGATGGTTCTCATTTTAGGTTTTGTATTTTAGGTTTTGTTTTCGCTTTTAAAAAAATGACAGTGGAGAAGATTTTGGAACAACAAGAAGCGGATGTCATGGTTGAGGTGGACAAGATTTTGGAGAACATAGTTCTCTTTTTGGCTTATAAATGTCAGTCAGGTTATTGTTTTTTTTCGTAGACCCTCTTTTCTCTCAAGTAAATGATTGAGGCAAAATTTTCACCTCTGCAATCTGACCCAAAGGACATATAATTGTTCCTCCAATGGCTTATTTTCAATTAGACATAGCTCCATATCAAAAGTTTGATCTTTGGCTTCTTAATGTCAGTCAAACCTTCGATGTTGAGCTATTCATGGTTAAAAATGAGCCCTTACAGAGGAGGAAATTTCACTTCAATCATTTTCTCAAGCGAAGAGAGGGTCAATGGACAAAATTAGTAATCCAACTGACATTAAGAAGCCACAGAACGAAACCCCAATATTGAGTCTTTCCCTATTTCATCAATAATGACCATGTGCGGCGTAGTCTAGCGAACCCTCTAATGTTGAGTTATGTTCTATGAATGTTTGTAACATTTTTATTTTTGAATAAACAAAATGAATATATATATATATATGTTCATTTTTTAATGACTAGAATGAATATATATCAATAAGTTTATTTTTTGATGAATTGAATAAATATAATGAATATATGTATGACCTCGCTTAGTTTGAATGAAGTTGTATTGCACCCTCTGACTAAAAGGTAGATCCGTATGATTTTTTTTTTTGAACCTCACGAAGTCTGCATAAAATATAGGTTAAAATTTATCAATATTTATGACAATGAGGAAGTCCACATAAAATATGTGTGGATGATTAAGTCTGCATAAAATATATATGAAGATGACCAATATTTTATATACTTCCTCATCCTCGCAAATATTAGTTATTTTTTGCCTATATTTTATGTAGACTTCATGAAGTCTTCCTGATAAAATATATGCAGATTTTCTCATCCTTGCATAAAATATATGTAGACTTCATTCCATTCTTTTTCATTTTTATAAAATATAGGCGCTCATACATTGCATTTATTTCATTCTTTCACAAAATTAAGTCATTCATTCATTGTATTTATTCTATTCTTTTACAAAATGAAGTTTTTCATACATTGCAATCATTTCATTATTTTGCAAAATAAAGTTGCTCATACATTGCATTCATTTCATTCTTTCACAAAATAAAGATGTTCATACATTTCATTAATATCATTCTTTCACAAAATAAAGTCACTCATACATTACTTTTATATCATTCTTTCATAAGAATATAGTTTCTCACTGCCTCTTTGATGGAGAGAAAGCAGTTAATGTATAGAGGTACCTCCATCTCTTTGGCCTCAAGAATGTTGCATATCACCTCTTTCTATCTCAGTCATACCATGTGATCAGATGTTAACTGTGAGATACGTCAACTCTGTATTGATAGGAAAAAAGTATAATATATCATTGATTTTATACCATCATCGTCCATATTCTTTATGTTGAGAATGGATTGCAAATTTTATTTCTTATGTCACCTATACCATAAGGTACCCTTACTAAAAAAAACTCATCGTCGATGTCTTTTTTCGATGAAGTGTTGTCGATCTTTTCACTGTTGATGCTTGGCCCTAGGAAAATGGTCATAAGTTCCCACTTGTTTGAGACCACAAAAAATCTAGATTCTGTGAAACCTTATCGTTGGTTTTATAGTATGCTTGTACAAAAATCTACATATTTTATAAGAAGGTTGCATACCTAATTATGCAGAGAGACGCAAATATGTTACATCCCAAAATTCATTATGTTCGCAATACAAAATAAGTGTTTTTCCTCATGAAAATTACATTCTATAAGTACCAGCTATATGTGATTTTGCCAAGGTATTTGTGAAGTTACTATCATAAGGAGGTTCGCAAAACTTGTTTTTGTGCACTTCATGAAAACCGTAAAAAAATGTGTGAACATACATTTAATTAAGGGTTAAAACAAGAAGAAAGGAGGTTGGCACAGTTTTCCGCAACTTTGGTGTAAAATATGTAATTTTACTAAGGTATTTGTGATTTTACAAATAACAAAGAAAACCTCATAAATAACATAATTTTTTATGCACTTCATGAGGTCCACAAAAAAAAAATATGTACCTCCTTTTAAATGAAAGTTTTTAATACCCGACGAACAGAGCGATATATCACACGAACTTCATGAGTTTCGCACATGCGAAGGGAAAAAAAGATCCTAACGAAGGTGACTATTTGCAACTTTGGTGATCAGTTGGATTTAACAAATTGTGAGGTTTTTAGGAAAACACATCTTTTTTCATTTTTTCATTAGTAGATTTATATCTTATCTTAGTTTCCTACAACATTTTGTTATTTTTAAAATTTTGAATTCATCAAGATTTATGAGAAAAAATAAACAAATTTTGTTGCAAAAGATCCTGATATATTCTCTTGACGGGAAACTCTTGAGAACGAGATAGTTGTGACATACAGTGGAACGACTCAGGCAGGCTTTTGATGACACATACAAAGTGGCACAGCCACAAGGTAAAATCATCATAGGCTAGGCAAATACACGTAAATTACTCAATAATTTATTTACCTTACAAGATGAATTTGGAAAAAGCAATAAAACAAGATGTTGTATTAAAAACTCCCTAAAGGGAGGGACTAATTAGGCTTGGGCCTCTAAGAGAGGGCCTAATATGGATAAAATACCGTAAAAAAATTGCAAGTCTGAAATGCAAGGTGCAGCATTTCGGTTCACGACTCGGATCTAAACATCATGACATTTTTTTAATATTGTTGAAAAAGTCACAACGTTTGTCACTATGGCAGAGAACGGGATTATAGGAATTTAAACCCCAAAGCCGTAGTAGTGATATTGGGTTACCCACCCGGGCAGCAAAGCCCTACCCACCTTCCAAACGATGCGGATCACTGAGGGGCGTTTGTTACACTTACACACCCACACGGGAAAGCAGTTTCCCATGAAAGAGATGACCACAAAAGAAAGTGCTTGGAGGTGTGATCCTGTTTTCATAAGAAACAGGTTTTTGGCATTTAATGAGTGGGCCCTGTCATCTCTTTCTCATGAAGTTTTTTTTTCCTCATGAGGAAGGGGAAACCACAGACGAGATCAGAGACTAGTCGTGCTGGCTATGTCCAGTCGGTTTGAAACTTTCAATCTATTCGACGAGAGAGGCTCACCGGCCAGATTGATGAGAAACTGTTACGTAAACAATGACCAAACCAACATAAGAGTGAGAGAATCGCAGATAGAATTTTTTTTACCATGAGGATAACATATCATAAGCTCGAGTGCCTAACAGCAGTTCCTAAGTAGGGAGATTCAGATCTGAATCAAAAAACAATCTACCCATCGTATTCCCCTGTTGAAAACTTGTTCTCTGGATAGAACACTGCAACCACTATGTTACCGCCAAATTTTCTTCCGTTCAAGCTTGCCCGAGCTCGCGAAGCAGCATCCGTATCCTCATACTCCAAGAACACCTTAAATTTTTAATTAGCAAATGTGACCAGTTATCAACTGGCGATGAATACCAACTAAACTAAAAATCATTTTCATATGAAATAATTTATGAGAAAGTTTTGGAACACGGTCACAAATCATGTCCTCAAGTGCAACCACAGGGAATTATGGGCTCACCTTTCCCACCCCTGGAGTTTGCTCCCCATCTGGTCCAGGCCGTGGGATGACAACATTTACCAATGTTCCTGCCCAATGGAAGAATCGTTAAAATTAATCAATTCGCAAGAGAACCAGAGACTATTGTACAACACAATCCCCAAGGCAAACAAGTCAACCAAAACAAGAAAAAAAGAAGGCCATCGATGCAAACATTAAATGAGGCATATTTGGGCACTATAACAAGTTGGATGAATACCATATTTTCCGCCTTCTCCTCTCATGTCCTCCATTATGTCTTCAAATTCCTCATCATCCTTCAATTCATCCACACTTACAACTTGCGTTAGGCACACAACCTTGGTAGGGAGAGCACCTCCTTGAAAGACAAGCCTCTGCATGGTAATGTTACAGCATGCAGCTCGATTAACTAATTTAAAAAAAATAAACACAGAAATTGAAACTGATCACAAATTGTTTTCAATGATTCCGAGTTTCCAATGAAGAACTAAACAGATTGGGAAAAATAAAAGAATAAAGAAAACTATTCCGTACTCCGACTACTCATCCAAGGAAATAATGAATAACCCCCCTCCCCAGGAAACAACCCTGTATATTCTCAAAAGGTAAAACCACAACAGGCAACAAGGCCTCAAACGTGAAAAAATGTCATACTTCCTGTGGCGCAAGCACCACCCAGTGTTAGGGCATCCAAAATCGCATATAGTCCCAGCCAGACAGCAATACACTGTTGGTTCCAGCCTCAATGATGCTAGAGTTGCAACAGAAATGATCAAGCATAGACACAGATGGGGAGTGTGTGTGTGTGTGTGTGTGTGTGTGTGCACGTGCTCGCACGCCTTACCTGCAAAGCTACCACAGATGGGAAGTGTGTGTGTGTGTGTGTGTGTGTGTGTGTGTGTGTGTGTGTGCACGCCTTACCTGCAAAGCTACTTGCTGCTGTGCCTGTAACAACACACTCTCCTGCTCAGGCCTAGGCTGTGTGGCTCCCTGATTTGCACGCCGAACTGTGAGAGTTTTATCACCCATCTTAATGCCATTAAGAGCAGCACATGCAATGTCTGTAACACTTAGATCCTGATAGACGCAGAATGCATAGCCTTTTGAATTTCCTGTTTCCCGGTCCTTGACAAGATCAAAACCACGAAGAGGTCCAAAAGACTCAAGTAACTCCCTTATTTGTGCTTCCGTGAAGTAATAGGGAAGCCCACCCACGAAGACTCGATCTGGACCCTCTAGCCCACCAGCAGAACCAGGACTTAATCCAACAGCCGCCAAGTTTAGATTGGGATTAGGTTGGCTTGGACCTAATGCTGCTGCCAAAGAAGGATTGTAATCACTGGGCCTCCTCACTTTGACAGGTGCTCCCTACACAATTGAAACAAAGAATCAGGTAGAGCAAGCCAAACAAGCACCTTATGAATATCAACTTGATTATTTTATACAATAATAATTAAACGAAGAATTCAGTTACTGATGGCATGAATCAAAGACTCAGGAAACTGGGAAAGGAAAACAACATGAATAACATTACCAGCTATGGTACTAAGATATGGATATGAAAATGATGTAAGAAAGTACAGCAACATATTGGAAATTAATCTACGAATATGCACTCAAATAAATTATTAGAATTATTAACCTTGTCCCACTTTCCTGGTAATGGAGAACCGGTGACCTGGGGGCTGCATGGTTACCAATCTACAGGTAAAAGGGGCTATCCCACTAGCGCTCTGGCACTTACAAGTGAATTTTGTCAGACATACCTGATGTAGAATAATAGCTCTGTGATCTTGTATTCTGCTATTACTGTAATATATGTGTTAGATTTCATTCTTGTAACATGTATTGGGTTTCATACCACCTGTAGATGGCAATTATGCAATTAGTCCATTTTATATTTGACACAACATATGGTGGCATTCATTATAAGTTATGATCTGCTTGCATTTTGTAGTAACTCTAATCAGCGTTTTTGTATACTAACAAAGGTAATGCATGCTAGAGTGCCACTTATAATATGTTTTAATCTGCAACAACCCGAATCAGGGATTACATATATTAATGAAGGTTATGAGTGCCACCACCATACAGGAGGTCATTACAGAACAAAGGACCTCTCTCAATGCTTTCTTCAACCTTTGTCTTGATGGTATCAGAGCTTGGGCAACTTTCACCTTTGTTCTTTAATCTCAGGTTTTTTTATTTATAGTTTTCTTTCTTCTTAATTATATTACATTTTCTCTTCCCTCTCATTTCTCTTTGATTCTTGACTCACTCTTATTTTCTCTATCATTCCTAGAGTCAAATTTATCAGACATACACACATTATCGTGAGATTTTCTAATGCATCAAGTTTTATACATTCTCTATTTCTTGAATATTCCTCTGTTTACTCTGTTTAGCCATCATGAAATATCTAAGTCAGATATCAATTTGATCCAGCACTTTTTAATGCAAGTACATTTCAACATTAAAAATATTTTTTAATGTTGAAGTTGTTAGTGATCTGATACGTAACTTTGTTCCAAGTTCCAAACCAAATTCAATTCTTAGTTGTACTATATATTGAGATAATAAGAGCACCTCAGCGCTTGTTGCAAATCCAGTCTTTCATGACAGATCAATGCATATAGACATTGGATACCATTTTGAACACAAGATTGAATATGAAATAAAGATGAAGTTAGCTGATTCAGAATGGCAGATATCTTAGTAATTTCACAATGGACAGGTTTCATTTCCTAGAAGATGAATTTTGCAGCATAAATCCCCAAGAACAATTCAACGAGCAACATTACGCATTTTATACAAAAAAATAGCAGTTCTGTTATTTCATATAGTTTTCTTGTAATTTGTATGGGGCTTCATTCTTATAATATATGCACCGGGTCTCACACCACCTTTAAGCGATAATTTTCTATTCATTCTATATCTGAAGCAAACCTATGGTGGTATGTGAACCATGTAATATGCAATAATCTACTACGCATTTTGTAATAACTAATAACCCTTAACAAGGTTTTGATATATTAATGAAATTAACATGTGAAAAGAACTTTCTCAGTGCTTTCTTCATTCTTCCTCTTCCTTCATCGAAAGTTTACAGATTGAAAAGGATTCGAACATGCAATGTTCCCCTTCACCAACCAATAATTGATGTTCAGAATGCTTATAAAATCCTTGGATATAAAAAATAAACTATCTTATCACATCAATTGCAAATGAACATTTCATGTTCAACCAAAAAAGAAAAGATAAAATGCACCCACAACACCACCTCTGAGTGAAAAAACAATAGATGCATCCATCACACCCACTTTTCAGGACAATCAAGAAGAAATACTTTCTCCATAAAATGTGAAATTATTGACAAGACCTTTACAAGGAACAGCGAACCAGGATTCAGAACCCTTTGCATTAACTTAGTGGGATTTCCCTTCTTATCCCCATTAATTGCAAAAATCCATGCCAATCCTTTAATTGGATGACTCAGCCAACCACATCAGTAATTTCATATTTCTATCCTCCTTTTTTTGTTGCAAGCATCAAACGAATGTTCCCCATCCTCTCCGTTAAGATGAACAGCATTTTACTGTCATTCAATAATAATAAAAAGGCAGGATGAACCAAAGAACATAAAAAATAACTTAAATTGTTCTTCCTTGATAAGGCATTCACAAACTTCAAATATTAATTCAAGTTTCAAAGGTTTCAGCATTAAGGTATTCACAAACTTCAAATATTGATTCAAAGCCGACAACATTAACATAAACCACAGCCAATGATGAATGTGTATGAGCATGTGTCACATTGCAGGTACCAACGTTAAATGAAAAAAGTCAAACCTCAAAAATAATGCCATCTAAGGCCATCGCATTACTGGCTTCCTCAACAGATCTCATCTCCACAAATGCAAATTTCTTTTCATGGTTTATGTAAACATTGACAACCGCATCACCTGAAGTAACCAAGCTCACAGTAAGTCATTGCAACACCCCTCCCATCAGAGCACAACAAAACTAAATAACAAATAATTAGAGAAACAGATAAAGATGGAAAGTCATCAAGCAAACCTGGACCAGCAGTGTTCCCTCCAATAGCAGCCATAACCTGGCTAAAAAAGATTGCTACAGACTGCAAGAAGAGGAAAAAAGTGAAGGAAAAAGCATATCAGCCAATAGCCATACGATCAATTGAAGAATAAATCAACAAGAAAGAACAGTGAAAAGGCTACATCCAATGATCCATTCTCCCCTTCCCCCCACCCCCCCACCCCCAAAAAAAGGATTGTGCAACCCTGAAACGTGAGACAGTTTAAAAAGAAGGCCTCAACAATAACAAGATTGAAAAAGGAAAAGTACATAACCTGTTCATTGGCTGTAGGTGAGAGTCCTCCAACATACACACGGCGAGCATGCCGAGTAGCCTAACAGAACCAAGCAGATGCTGTCACTGTAGATCTATGTAATCGTACAATTAAATTAATGCAAAAGTGGATAAGCTCATGCCTGCTGTGTCATTGCTTGGACAGGCATTATTGGGAGGGCTGGAAACTGGAAGAGCAGACCAAAAAAGTTTAAACAATGAAATTAGCACAATATAATCAAAGGCGCCTTCAGGAGGAGGAATAGAAGATACCTGTCCAGTTCCCACTGGGAACATGTTCGGAAACATCCCGGGGATAGGCTGCGGAGCTCCAGCTACTTGCCCTGAAGGTTGACAAGAATTCACAGTTTACAACCAAAAGGTCATATTACTGAATCTTATCATGAAAAACAGTCAAGCAATACGCAGTGCATCACCTTCATATCTGCTCATACGAGATACGTCCTAGCTGATATGCCTTTCATAAGAAAGAAAACGTATCCAAAACAAAAGAAATATATTATTTCTAAGTACTGAAGGAAATATTTGTAAGACTACCAAAAAAGTAATAGTTGCCGGTTGAAGACGAACAAGATCCATCAAACCGGTGCACTGAACCTCCTTGAACATTAAAGCTACAGTAGTCAGCTCACACCAATTGGCACCACAGTGGGACAAGTAACCCAACATTGCCTTCTCACAACAACATACAGACACAAAACAAACAAACCACCACCAAAAACAAGAAAACAACCAAAAGGGCTCTCAGTTGAGTAAACAATATAAGAAAAAGATACCCAATATAGCAATATTTTACAATCCTATGTAACATATGAAATGGATAAAGAATAAACTATAGCTTGCCCACAGGACACTATGAAAATTCAACATGAAGTTGTTAGCTAAACAAAAGTAATGTAGAAAACTGTACTGCTAAACAGAAAAAGAAAATACAGACCTGGCACAGCAGCACCGGGAATCAATGCCGCAGCTGGAGGGGCCATGTCAAAACCACTTATCCGTTTGCTGCAGGCACAAAAAAACACATAATGTTAAGTGAATTTTTAGATAATAAGAATTATTATCAGCAACTGGAGAGCAAGAGCATGTAGTTGTATATGAGTCAAACATAAGAGAAATTTGCATCTATCTCTATCAAAAAGGCAATTAGGCTCTGATTGGGAGCCGGAGATAAGAGTGGAGATGGTATTTAATGAGGTTGCAATTAATACCACCTACCTTCACAGGTGTTTGGGAACACTGTTTTGGGAGATGAGAATGGCGTTTGGGTGAAGATAGAAGTGGAGATGGGCCATTTTAAACTACATCCTCAGAAGGATGCTACTGACAACTCAAGCCTCATCTCCTATGTCACATGGGTGCGGGTGCGGTGTGTGTGGCACCTTCAAAAAACTTGGGTGCGAGGGTGCGGCAAAAATAATATATATACATATATATTTTAAGTTTTAACAGTTAACAACAGTAACATTAATAAAATAAAAAACAATTATCACAATATCATCAAATCAATTCATCATCATGCATGCAATAAATCAAATTAACAATCTACAATTCTATTTTACATCATAAAAATCAATACCACAATTATAAAAACAATCAAATAAGTAAAGCAGAAAAAAAAAAAGTAAATTATATAGTATACTAACAAAAGAAGCAAAAAATGCATAATTACATACCAAAAGTATATCCTACACAACGTATATGACTATGAGGTAATGGATCCTAATAATTTCTTCTTCTTCATCAAATGCATCATAAGAAGAAAGACTGGACTCAGATATATCCATGTTTGTAATGTTGAAATCATGCTCTCCCTCTAAGTCACACTCTTCTGGGTTTACATCCCAAAATTTGGATGATCCTTGTCTGCATTACAAACCCAATTTGAAAATGTTAAATACAAGCATATTTAAATGAAAAAACTAAAAAATAGTTAAATAACTAAGAGAGAAAACTAGTACTTGTATTCATCATTGGTTCACAAAATTAGTCGAACATTTGAATGAACATATACTAAATCCTCTGCACGTTTGCTGGTGAGTTTGTTTTTCTTCATGTTGTGGATTTGAGAATATGTGATCCAATTTCTTTCACAACAGGATGAACTAGCAAGTTGGGATAGCAATCTCAATGCAAAACGTTAAAGAAGAGTATTTTTTATCCAAATGTTGACCATCATGTAATAGGATCTATATTATCCTCCCTATGTCACATGGTGCGGGTGCGGGTGCGGGTGCGGGGATTCGGCACTTCCAAAAAACCCGGGTGCGGCAGTGCGGCGGGGGCAAAAATGTAATATGTATATATATATATATATATATATATATATATATATATATATATATAAAGGGGAGAGAGAAAATCCTTTACTAAAAAAAGGATTTGAAAAGGCAGGAGCTGTCAGCAGCTGACAGGAGCTGTCAACAGAGAAAATCCTTTACGAAAAAAAGGATTGGAAAGGCAGGAGTTGTCAGCAATTGTCAGCAGAATTTTTTTTTTTAAATTTCACAGCCCATCGGCAGCTGTCAGCAGAATTTTTTTTTTTAAATTTCGCAGCACATTTCATAGGGAAATCTTTTTTTTTTTAATCCAAAAAAAAATGGACCTAAATGATCCTGGGTGCGATTAACGCACCCAGGATCGGGTTGACCGCACTCGCACCTGCGTCGAGTCACGTCGATGCGGGTGCGGCACCCTGCTAGCCGAATCTCTGTGACATAGTATCCCCCTCTCTCGCGAGTAATGCATGTCCATATAATCTCGAAGATGCAAATTTTTCAAACTCTCGTGTAACTTGATTTAGAATGTAATTCTAGATAAAGTCATGTCATGCACATATTTTTATGCCTTGATAGCTCTGGGTCTAAATTTGGAAGAACACGACAAATACCACCTTCCTGTTGTTTTTTGCATAATATTTTGGATTAAGAGAATGTGTCATGCAATGCAAAGGAGTGTTGCTCTTATCCCATCTTCTAACTAAAACTAAATGAATATGGTTAAAAAATTCTGAATCATCCAATGCAGGATTTTTTCCTTCAACTACAACTTGTATTTTTTCAATCATATTATCTCACATTTCATAAACTTTGTAAAGCATGGGCTTATCCTTATCAACTTCTTTCAATATTTTCCAAATAAGTTGAGTAAATTGAAGAAAATATACGACTCTGTCCCAAAACTCATCATCAACAATAAATTTCTTATGTCCAATTTTCATCTGTCATCATGCTAACCAAAGCATTCTTCACTTAATCTTCTTCATCATCACAATGATGGACGCAAAACGTATTTCAGCGACCTTTAACAATTTCATGCCAAAATGTTTATTAAATATAGCATTAGCATGATGATGGTTGACAACAAAATTCCTAATGCTTTTGACATTTTTTCTAATTCTTCAATCCATGAACATAGATCATATGCTCGTGAATTTTCTTCTTTGGGGTTGCAAATGGTCTTGAGGGTCAGATTCAAGCTGTGTGCTACACAGGGAGTCCAAAAAATATGAAGATACTCACTCTTCAAACTCAATGTCGCACTTTTACAAACTAGAGCGTTGTCTGTGATGATTTGTATTATTTTCTTATCACCCATTTCTTTTATTACTTCTATAAACAACCCCTTCAAATACTCAACATTCTTATATTCCTCAGATACATCAACTGCTTTCAAAAATACTAAGTCACTAAGCGAAGAAGCAATGAAATTGATTAGTGGATGCCTTTGAATATCTCTCCACCCATCAAAAACAATGAAAACTCCATTTTGCTCCCATTAATATTTTTTAATATCTAGCAATCTCTCAACATTTGCTCTGTGTGATTCATAGTTTTTCTGAGCTTGGAAGTACATAACCACTCAAATTACAATTTACCAAACAAACAACAACAAAATCCTTCCAATAAGGATTTCTACCTGCATTAAATAGGAGTGAAATAGAATAAAAATACCTCATTACTTTTCTATCCATTTCCTCCCTTCCATATATATTGAATGATGCTTGTATCGTTCCTCTTCCTCTACCTCCTACATTCACTTTTCTTTTTTTTAACATCTTCTTGGTGTCTTAAAAATGGCACACTAATTGCACAAGAATCACTCTTCCTCTTCTCATATTCTTCTTATATTTTCTTGTATTGTTTTTGCATTGCCTCATCAACTCTTCTGCATCCTAAAATGTCATGTCCTAGTATCTTTAACAAATGAATCTTAACTCTTGTGTAAGACCCAACAAAATCTCTTTCACATAGCTTGCATCGAAATCCCTTGTTTCCACCAGCTCCTCCTCTAGTTATTGCAAGTTTATCTACATGTACCCATAGTGGCCCCACATCATCACTCTCACTACAACTATCAGCAACACTTGCAGCAGAACTCACATGTGGAGATGAGGATGACGCAAGTCCTTTTCATTTATCCATCATTTTTTCCAAAAAATATAAAAAATTTATATTAAAATCAATTATGCATCTGGGGTTTTTTCAGTAGTAACCAATTATTAAACACTAGTAACCTTGTTAATTATTAAAATTTGAACACTAGTAAATTAACCAATTTACTTGTATTAGTCACATCAAATGGTATGCTTGTTTAAGCAAAGTATCAAACAGAAAGTTTGTATAAATACAGGGTCAAAAACAAGACCTAAGCACCTAATACTATTCACACTCTACATGCTAGAAACGTCAAACCACATGAATGAGGCCTACATGGCTTTCAAATGAATTTATGTGAATTTTGGTTATTGAGTTTAATGCCCTTCGTCAATGTTGTTCATGAAAAGGCTGAGAATTGTCTTCAAATGAAGTCTTGAAGTGTGTTACTTATATTAAAATCAATTATGCATCTGGGGTTTTTTCAGTAGTAACCAATTATTAAACACTAGTAACCTTGTTAATTATTAAAATTTGAACACTAGTAAATTAACCAATTTACTTGTATTAGTCACATCAAATGGTATACTTGTTTAAGCAAAGTATCAAACAGAAAGTTTGTATAAATACAGGGTCAAAAACAAGACCTAAGCACCTAATACTATTCATACTCTACATGCTAGAAACGTCAAACCACATGAATGAGGCTTGCATGGCTTTCAAATGAATTTCTGTGAATTTTGGTTATTGAGTTTAATGCCCTTCGTCAATGTTGTTCATGAAAAGGCTGAGAATTGTCTTCAAATGAAGTCTTGAAGTGTGTTACTTATAGAATCACTAGTTTGCTTTGGTGTTTGCAAGAAATTGCAATTGGTTGTAAGAGACTTCAAATTACTGAAGATTCATTGTGTATAAATAAATGCAAGTAAACATCACTTTTTCATTGGGAGTTCATAAGACTGGCATGGTTTTTCATAAGATTCAATATACAGCTATGGAATCATCGGAGCCACTTGTGGTACAACATTGGATTTACTCTTATTACATTGTTCTAGAAAAAAACGGTACATTGAGATTATTCTTCTACTAATCACTTACAATTTTTTAATGTCAGTATAATCATTGTATCCAAGTTTATGATGATTACAAAAGTTTGAAGGGGCGAGAGATTGAGAGTGAGAGAAGAGACAGAGATGGAGCGAGAGACAGAGGGAGAAGAAAGATGGAGAGATAGAGAGAACAAGTGAGAGTAAGTGAGAGATGGAGAGAGTGAGAGAAGAGAGAGTGATAGTGAGAAAGACAGAGAGAGTGAGAGACGGAGAGAAGAGAGACAGAGCGAGTGAGAGAGAGTACCTGAGGAGGAGAGGTTCGACAGAGAGGTTGGCAGCAGCGTTGGGGTTCGGCAGAGAGGTCATCGCCGGCTTCGGCTTCAGGAGAAGAGGTCGGGAGGAGAGGCAGGGAGGATTAGGGCAAAAAAAATTTGCCCTAATCCTCCTCTCCGCAAACATTTTATCGGGCGTAATTTTTTTTAAGGTCCAAAAATTGTACAGAAATGACCCTGGGTGCGTCACCGGGTGCCGCACCCGCACGCGCAGCTGCATCGCGTCGACGCGGGTGCGGCATCTTGTTGGCCGGATCCCAAACAGAGCCTTAAAAGAAGAACATTTACATGGAGATTGATAGGTAAAAAAGGAGTAATCATACCTTTGGAAGTAAATAGATAGAATTATTTTTTCTTAACACTTTGAGAGCAACATTTTTTATGTTGTGCTGTGTCATTGGTGTAAAATATAGTGTATGTGTATGTGTATGTGTATGTGTATGTGTATGTGTATGTGTATGTGTATGTGTATGTGTATGTATGTGTATGTGTATGTGTATGTGTATGTGTATGTGTGAAATGAAGAAGTGTAGCGATAAAAAGTAAAGAAGAGGGAGACATTGAAGAGGTGGGAAGACTTGCAATAGTATTAAGGCAGAGAAAGAAGAATTCGCTTATTCAGTTGATCCCTAGTTATGTACATAGCCGCCACCCTTGAGACAAAGCAAATAGGTTGAACTGTTAATGTGGGGTAAAAGACAAAAAACACCTTTATACAACAAAAAGAGGATATACAAGATTTGAATATGAATAAACCCTTCTACCATTCTTATTCTTATTCTGTCAGCCAAGGCTAACACCTTGTGATGAAGATCCAAATAAACTCTAACTTTTGTCCAAGATGTAACTATTCCAACCATGGTTGCCAGTTGAGGAAGCGGGAGCGGGAAGCGATACGGGAAGTGAGGCGCTTTCAAAATTTTAGGAAGCAGGAAGCGTGGGACGACTTAGGAGCGAATCAAGAATCATCTCGGAAGCGACCTAGGAAGCGAACCGGAAGCGACCTAGGAAGCGGAGGGAAGCAAAAAAAGAGAGAGAAAAAATAAAAATACAAAAAAAAAAATGAAAAAAATGGGGAAAGCGAGGGGGAAGCGTGCTTCCCATAAAAGGGAAGTGTGTTTCCCATTAAAGGGAAACGCGCTTCCCAAAAAAATGGCGCTTCCCCGCGCATTTTGGAAGTGCGACGTTTCGCGCTTCCCCTCTTACCTAGGCGTTTCCGGTAACTCTTATTCCAACCTACAATAAGTAGAACATTCCTCGCATCTAAACTTTGTATAGAATGATCAGAAAATGTGTCAAACACCGTCCACACTATCATGAATGATTCATCCACAGCAGGGCTTTCTAGTAGCTTTTACGTGACCAGAGGGTATTATGATATATTACAGTTTTCTACTATTTCTTGCAGTAGCATAACAAAATCAAACCTGCTATTCCGACAGATTCCAGATCGGCCCACACCAACCACCAGAAACAGCACCCATACAGCCAAATGTTGTCAGTTTTTTTTTCAATTTTGTGCATCCATATGGTTTCTTATAGACAAGGAAATTTGCCTTCTGTTAAACATGTGAAAAGTACTAAATTCTTTTGTTTTGGTTCAGATAATGTTAAAACCAAGCAGTGGTTCAACCTTGCATGCAACAAAAACCAGCCAAGATGCTGATGGATTTCAGATTGTTCGTAAAACCTTTAGGACAAGAATACCCCAATGTTGTTTAACGCGCATTCAATGGTTATAATGGATGCAACCAGTGTCACTGATATCACCGATATTTTAAAAATATTGTGATATTATCGGCAAATTCTGGTCAGCCAATCATATCGGCAAAATATCAGATATTTTCAAAGTATTGCCAGAAATAAATATATCACAATAATATCATGATATTATCACGATATTTTTGCAATATCTTTGGGAAAAAAACTTACTTTTCTATATTTTAAGCCCAATTCTTGTATTTTTTGTTTATTTTTGTATATTTTAAAAACTTTTCAAAGTTATTTCCTCATGCTTTCCCAATAATACATATTATTTTTATATTTCTAGAACTTCTGAAATTTTCCCAAAAAAAAACAATTATTGAAAATCTCTCTGAGAAAAACCCTCACCGCCTTGAACGATATAGGTGACTATGGATACAACTAAGGGTGTGCAATGAGTCTGGAGGTCTGACGAGTCAAACAGCTCCAGCCCACCTTAGCTTGGGTTTGCATTAGGGTTTTAGGCCATGAACCGTTAGGTACTAGACGAAACCCAGCCCATTCAATGATGGGTTGAACTTGAACATAGGTCAGACGACAGGGTACCAGGCTGACCCAATGGGCCTTAGTTAAATAACATCATCTAAGTGTTTGGTTCTTTGCATTGTTTGACTTTCTTTTTTCTTTTGTTTGAAGGGAACAATGGTTTTAGGGCCTATGAGAATTGAGAAATTTCATGTTGGTTGTATTTGGGGAAGGGAAGATGGTAGAAGAGTGGTTCTTGGTGACCATTTTTTTTGTCACTTTTGGTTTTGTCATCCAAAATATAGAGGTGCTTTTTCCTGGAATTAATGATGGTTTAGTTGATGTTGGCAGTTTTGGAATTGATAGGGGCCAATGAATTCAAACTCACTGGAATTGCAAAAGTAATGAAGATAAGAAGGGTGGGAAGAGTTTTTTGGACTGTTTGGTTTCATTTTACCTTGTTTTCTCTTTCTTGCATTAGAAAATGTTAATTACATGTTCTTGCTTCTTAATTTCTATAAAATCTAAAAAAAAAATTGTTGGTTTGCTAATTTTCAATTGTTGTTGACAACTTTATATTTAGTTAGTTTCCCATCACTGTAATTATCCTGTTAAGACCCAGCCCGAACAGAATACCCTGTTCGTACGGTGAGACATGGGTTTTGAAACCCATGCCCTAAGAAGTAGGCCAAAACCCCACCCATCAAGAAATAGCCCAGGCCATCTCGGGGCTGGGTCACTCCCAAAATCCAACAGGCCTAAGCTAAACATGTGCAGGACAGGCGGGCAACAGTATGCATGTATGATGTGGTACATATGTATGTAATATGTGTATGTATGAAAACAAATGGTTTGATTCATGTATTCACAAAGTGATATATAGATGGCATGTGGCAGACAAATTTTCAACATGTGCATTATGAGGATGTTATTCACACGGATACTCATACAAACTCCAAAATTTTGATAGAGGATGTAATGCACAAAAAAGATCCAAGTTTAATCAAACTGAACCATTTATACTAATTTGCCCCTTCAAGGCATAGAGTAAATCTTCCTCTGAATTTTGCTTACTAAGTACTATTGCACATAAGATGCTCAAGCATGAAAACAAAAGTTAATCTCATTGATCCGCATGCAATCCAACGACCGTGAGTTTTCAGAAAACAACCACTCTAACTCAGAAAAAAAAATCTGTGAAGCTTCTATTAGTATCCATAGAAGAAATTTCAGCAAACACAATATAAACACAAGCTGCTACCCTAGCAAACAGAAATTACCTCTTTGAACGTGAGCGAGAACGTGACCTTGATCTATGCTCTGATTTACTCCTAGAAGGAGATCTAGATTTATGCATGCGCCATCCTTCCCTGTCACGATCATAATCTCTGTGCCTGTATTCACATTCAGGAAACATTGACATTAATAAACCCCAAAAAGAACAATGGAAAGACAAAAATGATGCTCATTCAATTATTATTAACATTCCTACATCCCATCTTTGAAATCCATCATTCTTCCCAGTGCATCGCATCTGCATGACAATAACTTACAGATCTCATTTTGTTAAAATCCTATATAATAATGGGCAACTAACTTTTAAAATAGATAGCTAATAATATAGTACAAGATATTTAAAACGACACAATACGCAGGTGATATGCTTGGAGCTTTCCTGCCCATAGTAACATTTTAATCGAAGTCGTAAACACAAAGTAGTCAATAATGTGATGTAAATTAAACAACAGTCAAAAACACAAAGTAGTCATAATTCCTACCGCATCAGCATGACAATTACTTACAGATCTCATTTTGTTAAAATCCTATATAATAATGGGCAACTAACTTTAAAAACAGATAGCAAATAACATAGTACAAGATATTTAAAATGACATAATACGCAGGTGATATGCTTGGAGCTTTCCTGCCCATAGTAACATTTTAATCTAAGTCATAAACACAAAGTAGTCAATAACGTGATGTAAATTAAACAGCAGTCATAATTCCTATCGCATCACCTGTCAGAGTCACGGCTTCTGTGATAATCATAATCATCACCCCTATCACGGTCTTTTTCTCTCCTCTCACTGCGATCTTTATAGCGATCTCGATGGTGTCTATCACGATCCCTGTCCCTGTCCCTGTCCCTGTCCCTGTCCCTGTCCCTGTCCCTGTCCCTGTCCCTCTCCCGCTCCCGCTCCCGCTCCCTGTCTCTGCTTGACTGCAATGAACAGAGCATATCTTTCGAAAATACTTCAAAAAATAACAAACCATGCAGTTGAAAAAAAAGGAGGGAAACCAACTTCACGAAACATAAATGGTGGATGCAGATCGGACACACCCACCAACACCCAGACCAATTGACATGTGCTTGAAAATGATGTCTAGCAATCAAGCATATGACAGCGTTAGACAGTTAAAACTCACTAAGGAAGAACTTTTCCAGTGTCAATCATGGACAATAGGAATTAACTAAGTCAATTTTGATAAGTGTGCCTATTTAACATGTAAAACATCTGAGAGAGTATGACCAGACAGATTTTGTTTAGGGCGCCCATAAATAACAGAGTACACCACGAAACAGGAGAAAGATGTGAAGGCCATTCGTGATAATTATATCACCAGTCAAAAGCCAAGTAACTACAGTTTATTGTAAATAGAAAAAGAACGGTAGCTTGATTTTTTTCTCGAAACAACTCAAAAAACTAAATCTAAGCTAAAAAACAGATATGCAAAACTAAATCTACGCTAAAAACATATAAAAAGGGCAAGGAATAGCGATCCGTCCATCGTTACACCGTTCAAAAATAACAAAACTGCGCTTTCCAACACATTGGAGGGATGAAGACAGAAGAAAGAGTTCGAATTGATACTTCCTTCGAAAATCACAAAAACCCCAACTCCAAGTTCGCATGTTCCAAAGGGGGAATAAGAATAATAAGACAAACATGCGAATAAAATGAATCAAAGTTTCTCATAGATAAAAAAAAAAAAAGAGATGGGTTTCATCGTAATACTTTCTTTGTGCACTAAAAGTTAGGGTTTTGACATACTCCGGAAATTTTTCAAGAAACGCCTGGATAGAGGAGCAACCAGAAGAGTTTACAAGCTCTCTTGAAGCGACCGCAACGATCGAAATCATTGATCAGGAAAAGGAAGAGAGATACCTGGCTTCTGTGATCGCCATAATCATCGTAACCTCCCCCTCTTCCACCTTTGCGTGGAGAGGATGAGTAGTCGTTGTACCCATCACCGTTCCCCTCGTATCTCCGATCGTAATCAGGCATATCGCTTCGCTTTCTCTGCTAGGGCTAGGGTTAGGGTTAGGGTTTGATCCGTGAGGAAGAAGAAAGGTGGGGTTTTAGGGCTTGGGAGAATGCAAGAGGAACCAGATGAAGCAACGGCGGGTAGGCTTCTTTTACTCGGACCGCAAGCAACGAAGATGCCGACTCGAAATGCGAGCAGAGCAGAATTTGAGCGTGACTTGAACCCCAATCTGATGTTTGTCCGATCAGAATCCAAACCTGCCCAACTTGCTGTGGATCCCAGCAAAGAAAAATGATTAATGAAAAAGGATGAAAAAAAAGGTAGGTAATATATATAAAAGAGAGAGAGAGAGAAAAGGGCAGGTGCTTGCTTGGATGACCGATTTACTAAGAAATCACACTTGGATCATGTTTATTTGAGAAAAAAATTTGATTTTTTAAGTATTGAGTATTTTTAAAATTATAAATTGTTCATTTTTTAACCTTATAAAAACCTAACTTGGTGTTGGTTTCAGACAATCCAAATGTCAATTCTCACAAAATCTAGCACGCAATCTTTTTAAAGCTCAGTAAGCACGCGATAGTCTCTCTCTCTCTCTCTCTTTATATATATATATATATATATATATATATATATATATATATATATATATATATATATATATATATATATATATAAGTAATTAGTAAGTGCTAAACTAAATATGCTAAGTGAAATATGTTAAATGTGTTTTATGCTCTTTTGATGTTTTTTCACAATTCTAACCTCATAAATGTGTTGGGCATGGTCGATTTACGAGGAATCCACACTTTGATCGTGTGTTTTCAATGAAAAAAATGATACAAGAGTTGATCCGTATCAAATAAAATACAAATCAGAATTTAAAAAAATAAAATTAAAAAAAAAACTAAAAAACTTATTTAACATGTTTCATTTTCCATATTTTATTTAGCATGTACCTCTCACTCTATATATATATAGAGAGAGAAAATGGGTACATGCTAAATGGGTTTTCTGCTTTTTCAGTATTTTTGCAGTTATGACCCCATAAATGTGTTGAGCATGATCGATTTACGAGGAATCCACACCTTGATCATATGTTTACGAGGAATCCACAAAGATTTTAGACCGTTGATTTTTCAAACGCTATATAAAAACCCACCAATGTGTCAGAATTGAACACTTCAAAAGTTGATCCCTATAAAATCAAGTACATATATCGCATTTGTATGATCATAATTTAAAAATTAAATAAAAAATCCTTAAAAAAACTCATTTAACACGTTTCATTTAGCATGTGCCCTTTACCATGTATATATATAGAGAGAGAGAGAGTGTGTGTGTAACACTCCAAATTTTATCAAGTTTTAAACAAAGATTCAAATTTCATGAGACAATTGCACAGTTTTGCAAAACATAAAGGACAATCTATTTCATAAAATTTAACTTGTATAAAATGTTCATCCAAATTTATAAATTGCATAAAGTTTTCAAAAACCATATAAGCAGTTTCAGGTCCACATCCACTAATGTTCATGAGTTGTTCATGTGTCCTCTGTTGCCACATCTGCCTACAGTTGAGTGCCTAAAAAATAGTAATAATTGTGGGGTGAGACAAACCATAGTCTCAGTGTAAACCAACTACTCACACAAACGTCATATGATAGTAGCACGAGATCAAGTCTGTTCGAAAATGGTCACTATGCTTAAAAATTATTTTCTCAAGCAGGAAAAGTCAATCCACTACTCATCAAAGGTCAACCTTCAAAAAAATTACCATTCAAGAAAAAACTCAAGAGCAGTAAACTCTTTCAACTCAAGGGTCGACCCTCAACTAACAAGGATAAGTTGACTTAGATATATTCGAGAGTCAACTCTAAAAATTCT
Source organism: Nuphar pumila (assembly GCF_984573655.1). Lineage (NCBI taxonomy): Eukaryota > Viridiplantae > Streptophyta > Magnoliopsida > Nymphaeales > Nymphaeaceae > Nuphar > Nuphar pumila. The sequence continues at coordinate 137,499,622 of NC_143253.1, forward strand.
GACATAATATTCAAAACTAAAAGAGGAGTCAACTCATAGCTTAATAAAATCATCTATCATAAACGACAAAGGAGTCGACTATGATACATCTGGGAGTTGACTCTCAAAGTATGACAAAATATACAACAAAAAAGAAGTTGACTCTTAATGGAGAACATAACACCAATATAAGCTAAGATGAGTCGACTCGTCTAACTCAGGGTTTGACCCTCAAGTACGCCATGCACTGAACACATAGAATCATGTCATATCTACCTACATGCATGGATATTTTATTAAATATTTTCATTTAATTACTGTTGCAATACATGTCATGCACCACACACATTTATTAATTTAATCTTGCTTATCCAAAGGGGCACCACTATTGTGGTTGCTTAGGCATTACTGGGTCATTCAATGGGTGTTCATTCCCATATGGTTTACCTTGATACTTGCACGAGAGTTTGAAACCCTTCGCCAATGCATTTCTTTTTATGTGACCTAGAGTTCGGGACCTTATTTTTCTCCCTATAGTCAACGTAGTTTACACTATTAGGTATACTTTAACAACTCTACCTCTGCCTCGAGTATTGGAGTCCAGTGTTCTCTAAGCCTTGTGATGAAGAACGGATCCCTTAGATTCACATGACAGAAGCTCACTCAACTATCCTAACAATTCTCCTATGAGGTTGGTGTGGACTTATTCACATATGACAATCTAGTTCAAGTCACAAAAAAACCCAACGAGCATAAACAACCATTCAATGTAGCTTGCTATTAAATATTAATTCATTATGCATCATACAATGCCCTCTTGGTACTCTAGGTCAACACCCAAACACATTCTTGTAACAAGAAACCTGTAGGGTCATCACCTAGAATTCCAACTATATGTATACATACCCTTTTATTCTCATTAATATTACCTTATTTGTAATAATCATAACTGGAAATAGCGAGACTCCATATCCCATTGCAATACACAACATACAATAAGAAATATGCATTTAAACATGAAATGGATCCCTCTTGGACCAACCAAGATCAATGAATGCTTCATTGCACAAATATTGTTCAAAATCAACAAACACTAGTACTATCAATCCATACACAACTGTTTTGGGCTGGTTTCATTGAATTCCAGGCTCAACAAACCATACTCGAACTCAAAACATCACAAAATCACATTCAGGTAACTCAAGACTCGACTCTTAATGTTCAAGAGTCAACTCTTAATGTTCAAAAGTAGACTCTTTTATAATAGGTGTCAATTCTTTTAAAACATGCATTGACTCTCGTTCTTTATAAACACCCAACAGAGTTATGAAAATGAGGTGTCGACCCTTTATCCGCAGGAGTCAACCCTCACCCTCAAGAACATAGCAACAAGCATGTCCATGAAAGAGTCGACCCTAAACATGGCCAAATTGAAAATCCTTTCTCTAAAACAAAAGTTTTCAACCAAAATTCATGGATCCTCATTCTAAAATATGACACAAACTATTCTAACATGCAGTTCTATAAAAAAACTGAATCAACATTACATTTAACCTCATATTCACGAAAACACGCATGCATACTTTTGAAAACACCATTTCCTAAATGTACCACCATCATGGGTACATGAAAGTTCAAACTGCAAACAATACTGAACAACTTCATAGCATGCAACAAGTTTTTCAGTAGAAAACACTCATGATTTACACTTTCAACACTTCCTAAACATGCCAAAATTTTATCTAACAAACATGGTTTTCAGACCAACTTCATCTACATGCTTACACGGCCCTAGAATTCATGGAGTAAGAATATCATACCTTATAATCTTTGGAAAAATAGGAAATTCACTAAAGATAGCTCCTCACGCGCAAGAAAAAGAACACCATGAAATGGAAATCCCCAAAATAGAGACCCAAATCCGTTCTTATATTTCTCAACCAAAACTTGATGGTTATGAGAGAGTAGTTGAAATCAAAGGGAAATGATGTGTGGTTCAATGAAGGGGATGAGCAGTGAGGAATGAGAGTGAGAAGATAGAAAATGATATATATATATATATATATATATATATATATATATATATATATATATATATGTGTGTGTGTGTGTGTGTGTGTGTGTGTGTGTGTGTGTGTGTGTGTGTGTAAGCTTAGGTTTAATAAAATCCCCTTAATACACTAATCACACCTTTCTTAACAGATGCCATCACAATTAAGTAGGTGGAGACTAAGTTTTTCATTTTAATGACAGTTGCTCTACCAAAATTACCAAAATGCCATTCATGCATTTTTTATACTTGTTCTACCCCTCTAACAATCTACTAACCATTTTGCCATTATCCAATAAAACCTAAATCTTTTAATCAAATTCCTAAAACATCCCTTGACAAAATAATCCTCCTCCTTTTCAAAAAAATTCAATTATGTCTTTTGTATATGGAATTATGATTCCATCCCTAGATCATATCGGATCCAATTCGAACCCGTTTTTGGCAATTTCAAGGTCCAAATCTCGTAAAATCTAAAATACGATAATATAATTTATGAATTATGCATAAAATTCACTTTAATGTATTGTAATATAAAAAATATCGGGTTACAAAAAGTCAGGATGTTACAAAGAGAGAGTAATGGGTATGTGTTAAATGAAATATGCTAAATGAAACATGCTAAATGGGTTTTTATGCTATTTCGGTGTTGTTTCCACAGTTTTGATCCAATAAATGTGTTTGGCATGATCAATTTATAAGGAATCCACACCTGGATAATGTGTTTTTAATAAAAAAATGATATTTGGAGCTTCAAAATTTTATAAAGATTTTAGACTGTCGATTTTTTGAATATTATAAAAACTCACAAATGTGTCAGAATCGAACACTTCAAGAGGTGGTCCCTATAAAATCAAATACATAGATCGCATCTGTACGGTCAGAATTTAAAAATAAAATGAAAAGAATATGAAACACTCATTTAGCACATACCCATTACTCTCTCTCTCTCTCTATCTATATATATATATATATATATGAAAAATTCATTTAGCATATACCCATTACTCTCTCTCTCTCTCTCTCTCTATATATATATATATATAGAGAGAGAGAGAGAGACCTATTAAATGAGCACAATTCTAAATGAAGCATGTTACTGGATTTTTGGTGTTTTTTCAAAATTATGACCATCCAAATAGGATCTATATAATTGTTTTCATAGGAATCAGTTCTTTAAGCATTTGATTACAATGAATTAATAGGTTTTTAAGGTTTCAAAAATCAACAACATACAATTTTCACAATTTATTTAAGCTCTAAATACAATTTTCTTCATCCAAAATGCATGATTCAAATGTAGTGATGGCAGTGGACCGTGGCGGAGGCGGGGGACAAGGTCTCCACCCCCACTCGTCTCAAATTTATGTCCTCCATCCTCGCCTTCATCTTCACACAGGTTTTGATTTTAACCTTCATCTCCGCTTCCATCCCCGTTTCATGTCCTCTATCCCCGGTGAAAATGGGGCGAGGCAAAGCAAGGGAAAGCGTAAGTCTATCCCCGCCTCCATCCTCACACGGGTTTTGATTTTAACCTTCATCCCCGCCTCCATCCCTGTTTATGCCCTTCATCCCCGATCCAAATGGGGCGAAGCGGGCGGGTACCCATTTTCTCCTGGTCCATTGCCATCCCTATCCAAATGTTGATTTATAGTAAATCAATCATGTTCAATACATCTATGGGGTTGGAATTACAAAAAATAAAATACAGGTAATCCAATGTCATGTTTCATTTAGCAGTCTCTCTCTCTCTCTCTCTCTCTCTCTCTCTCTCTATATATATATATATATATATATATATATATATATATATATATATATATAAGTAATATTTGTTATCCTCATGGGTAAGGATCCTTTTAGTAAAAAGATATAATATTTTTATTTGTCAATGAGTTTTGCACATCTAACCCTTCACAAGTGATCTACATATCAAGTTTAGTAGAAACTAGCCTTTGGTTCATGTTTTGTCTAACATATATATTGGATTCTACTAAGGTTGAAAAATCAATCTCCTATAATGTACTAAATTTTCAAACTTCAAAAAAACATGTTTTTATGTTAAAAACTATATGCTCTAATAGTTGATTCCTACTATTTTGACCATGTTTAACACATCCATGATGTTATATTTGGTCAAAACAATCCTCCTCTATGAGTTCTAACTAAGGGATTCCTTACCCACGAGGGAAACAAATGCTATCCCCCCCAACACACACACACACACACACACACACACACACACATATATATATATATATATATATCATAAACAGGGTAATCATTGGTCCATGCCAAGAATTTGATTCTTTACATTTTTTTTAAATGATGCTTCTAATGTGTATCATGCATATGTAATTTTATTTTTTGGTTGGGCTTGAGTATTTAAAAATAAAGTGTCATTTAGATTGCATCTCTATATATATAAGGGTAATATTTGCTATCATTATATGTAACGAACCCTTTAGTAAAAAAAAATATAAAATTTTTATTTTTTCAGCTTTTTTGCACATCTAACCCTTCTAAAGTGATCTACATATCAAGTTTAGTAGAAACTAACCTTTGGTTTGTTTTTTTCTTACATATATGTTGGATTTTACTAAGGTTTAAAAACCAACAACCTATAATGTACTAAATTCTCAAACTTCAAAAAACATGTTTTCATGTTTAAAAACTATGATCCAATAGTTGATTCCTACTATTTTGACCACGTTCAACACATGATGTCATATTTGATCAAAACAACCCTCCTCTATGAGTTCTAACTATGGGTTTTGTTACCCACATCGCAAATTCTATCCCCCCCTCCACGCACACACACACACACACACACACACACACATATATATATATATATATATATATATATATATATATATATATATATATATATATAATCATAATCATAAACAGGGTAATCATTGGTCCATTTACCTCAGTAAATCCTACATTCACCTAATTATTAACTGCAATAATGGTGCAATTAAGAAGCTAACAACTAGGGGTGAGCAATGGGTTGACCCGACCTGCTAATGGACTGGGCCAATTGGGCCGTTGACCCAATCAACACTGTCAAAGTGAACCTGTAAATTGATGGGTTGGGGCAACAACCCCGTTCATGCGAACCCATTAGGGAAACCTCGGCCCACAACCCGCCTGTTATGCTCATGGGCCTAATCGGGTTAAGCCGCACATATTATATATATATATATATATATATATGGATCAAGTCGGGCTGCAACTTAATCTGTTTTGTTTCATTTTGGGTCAAACTTGGACCTAATTTATAGGCTCAAGCCCAACTGATGACAGGTTGGGCCAGGCTGCCCGACTCATTGCCCACTTCTACTTACAATTACACTCACCTACAACCAAACATGGTGAAGAATCAGGAGGAGTTGAAAGCCTAAATTCTAGAAAGAGTTACTTATGCTTTCAAACAATAGAGGGAATTTACAACTCCTTTACAATTTATTTTCCTTGAAATCCATTTTTTGTATTTTCTTGAATTGCTTGCAAATCCCTTCAACACTGATTCCCAAACAAAGCCTAAATGACTGAAACAAAGGTTTGAAACAAAGTGGGGTGGATATGAGGGATTTTGGGTTCAAAACAAGGTATGAGGTATTGAATGAAAACTGAAACCAGTTTGCCGCCCTCGAACTGGTTTCACAAGCAGTATAATGGGCATCATATGGGCGAAAACCGGTTTGAACTAGTTTTAAATCAAACCAATTCACTCTTCTTGACTCACCCTTACCATGGGAGGGTAGGGATGAGAGGGGGTGTAGCTTGGGTTTGGACACTCACTTCTCTCACCGTCCATGGCAGGCCACTAGCAGAGCTGATCTGGTGGCCACTGAACCAAGGTACCATTGGTCGTGGGTGGCGGGCATCTACCAACCGGCAGGATCTCTGTCGGCTTGCACCTTGCCAGTGGTGGTCGGATGGAAGAGGAAGTAGGTGGAAGAGGGGGAAGAAAGGGAGGCAGTCGTGGTGCTGGTTGTGGATGATGGAGGTGAGCCATGCACTTTTCCTGCTGGATAATGGGCGAAAGAAGATAGAGAGATGAAAAGGTAAGACAGGGAAGGAGAAGAAGGTGAAGGGGCAATGAAGAAAAGCAAGGAGAGGAAGGAGGGTAGGGGTGTTTTGACGGGGTTGAGGAGAAGAGGGGTGGCCAGTCTGCAGTCAAGAAGAAAAAATGGCAGAAGAGGTAGGAGTCGGGGAAGACAGGGAGTGGGGCAAAGCAATGGTGCTGGTGGCTAGGTCGGTGGGCAAGTGTGGTCGATGAGAAAGAATTAGAGGTGGTAATGTCTTGAACAACCAATAATAAAAAGAGAGAGAAGGTTTTGGGTTCTGAATGTTGAAAATTGACACTAAGAAAAAAATAATATTGTTTTAAAAAATGTTCATAACCTAGGATTGGGATAGTTCGTGATCCATGCTGTGAACCTTTTTCTCTCGTGTTGGTTGATTATAATATAGAGGCAACCATGTAATAGGTATAGTCTTTGAGATGCGATGGTGGTTGGTGGATTCTTTCAGATCTTCAGATATAAACTTGGAGAGGTTCAAGGATTCCATAGTCGAGAGGTTCATGATTTGGATTATGGGGACTAGGATTATTGATCTCATTGCCTTGAACACCAATGAGTTATTGATTCACATAAGGTTGAGGCTAGAAAATGGATATGGGTAGAACACAACCTTCCTCTTTATCTAGAGTGTTATGATCTTGAAAAGAAAAATATTTTCATAAAACTTTATATCTCGACTAACAAAAATTCATCGTGTTTCAAGATCATACACGCGATAACCGACTTGACCATATGGGTATCCTATGAAAACTCTTTTGCATGCTCGATTATCAAATTTATGTTAATGATGTATGTTATGAGCATAACAGAGACATCCAAAAATACAAAAATGATCATAAAAGTTGTAAGGACGAATTCTCTCCAAAATTTAAGGGACAAAGATGCTTGAAATCTCAAAGATCTTGCAACATTGAGTAAGTCTTTATGCTTGCGTTTAACCACTCCATTTTGTTGAGGGGTCACAACGAAGTTATGTTGGTGGTCAACCCTCTTTTGCTTAAAAAACTTTGCATGTCATTTGAAAAAAATCCAGTTCCATTGTCAGATCTGAAACTTATAATTTTGCTATTGAATTGATTTTCAACTAGTGACTTTTTTTTATTTGGACTATGGTTTCTGATTTATGCCGCATAAGATAAACCCATGTGGTTCTAGAATAGTCGTCCACTATGGTAAAAAAATATTGTGCTTTGGATAAAGCGATACTTTGGTATTTGCCCCATATGTCACAATGGATAAGTTAAAAGGGTTTTGACGAGAAAATCGATCTGCTAGGAAAAGAAAGGCGGGTTTGCTTGGCCATATGACAAATATTGCAATAGTTGTGGGAAACACAATCAAGTAATTTATTAAAACATGTAAGAGTTTGCAATTTTAAATTGAAAAGATGTTCAAGTTTCAAGTGCAAATATTATAGTCAAAATATCAACTATTCAAAGAAAAGTTGTCACCAATCTCAAACACATAGAGTCCACCATGTCGCTTACCCACACAATCTTCTTCTTCGATCGATGGTCCTGAAAAACACAATGATCATCATAAAAAGAAACATCGCATTTCAGTTCACAAATTAATTTACTCACAGAAATAAGATTGAACTTGAAGTCTGGAATAAAAATAACGCTTGAAAGAAGAAAGTTTAGTGCCAACCAGACACTACCCACATGAGTCACATGGGTAGAAGATCCGTTTGGTAATCCAATGGGGGTGGGGGTGGGTGCTGGAAGGATTAGGTTTGATAAAGAATTTGTAATATGGTATGTTACACCCGCGTCTATGATCCAACTTTCAGATGATATGGAACCAACAAAAGGAGTATTTTGATTACCTATTAAATTGACTGCAGGTACTGGTTTAGAATTACCTACATTTATTGAAGCAACTATTTGATCGAGTTGTTTCTGGGTAAGCTGTTGAGAGGTTTGAACAAAGCAAGATTTGTTGCTTTCAGAAGATACAAAGTTAGCACTAGTTTGATTTCATTGATAGGCATTGGAGGGTGTGCCAGATTGATTGGGAAACCCATGGAGATAAAAGCATTTAGCCTTTACAAGGCTAAGTTTTTTACAATAATTGAATTTTGGGCGGATGCAATTTTATTGATTCTTGCTTGGATCCACGTTGATCTGGGCATTGAATCCATTTGCAATTGCTGCCACTGGTTTTGGGTTAGCCATGACCCTAAGGTCACATTGTTTTTCTTCTTGCACTAGCAGTGCAAAAGCTTTTGATATGTTTGGCAATGGTGTCATTTATAACAATTGACTTCTTATGGCACTATAGCTTTCATTTAGTCTCATAAGAAACTGCATTAGTCTTTTCACATTATGTTGGTCGTGAATGACTTTTTCTGCTCCACATGTACATGGCAGACTAGTCATGTATATAAATAACTCATCCTATAGGCTTTTCATTTTCGTATAGTAAACTGCTACAAAGGTTTGCATCTGCTTGAGATTTATGATTGCTTGCTGGATCTGATATATACTACAAGAAAAATGAGGATTAGCGACGAACGCTATCCATCATTAATCCATCGCTAATCCGTTGCTAACGTGTTTAGCGATAGATTAGTGACAGATTAATGATGGAAATCGACCATCGCATAATCCTGGTTGCTAAAATGCGACAACATTTATCTGTCGTCAATCTGTCGCTAATTAGCGATGGATAATGTCTATTACTAAATAAGGATTGATTTGGTTTTATGAAGGAATGTATTCTGTCATTAATCCATCGCTAAAATTTAACAATGAATATGTACCCGTCGCTAATGTCCATCGCCAATTGAGCGAGGGATTAACAATGGATTAAATTTCGTCGCAAAACATCAACTGATTTAAATTAGCGACAGATATTAACGATGGATAATATCCATCACAAATTTAAAAAAAAAAAAATTTGAAATATGAATATAAAAAAAATCTCATTATATAATTTATATAGCCTGTGTATAAAAAAAATACATATACAAAGCAGGTGAAACAAATTTAACACAAATTATAAGTTACAGTACAATCCTTGCCAAGTTTAAATTAGTTACAAGTACGTGAAACAAATTAAACAGATGAATCTAATCCTCGCCAAGATTCGGGGCATCATCCTCTTCATTGTCTCGATCTACCGCTCCATCCATGCCTCCATCAACTCCTCTACGCTGATCATCTTCAGCATCCTACAAGAGAACCAAAATGTTAGTATTGATAAACAAAATATAATGAAATAAATTATATGCAATGCACCTAGTCTAATGCAATCAAAGTAAATGAATGAATAACACATAGACTAGCAATAAAGTGAAGGACAATAACATAATTTAGATATGTGTTCTAAGACTAACAAAAAAAAATCATAGTGATTCAATCATGCAAATATGTGTTATAAGGTTGTCAAAAAAATGTCACAGTGATTCACGTATGCATATAATATTTATAAGGCTGTCAAATAAATGTGTTATGTATCACAATCATGCATATATGTTTTATAAGGCAGTAAAAAAACTTTCATAGTGATGAAATCATGCTTATATGTGTTCTAAGGTTGTAAAAAAACTTTCATAGTGATTCAATCATGCATATATGTGTTCTAAGGCAGTAAAAAAATTTCATAGTGATTCAATCATGCATATATGTATTCTAAGGCAGTAAAATAATTTCATACTAATGAAATCATGCTTATATGTGTTCTAAGGTTGTCAAAAAACTTTCATAGTGATTCAATCATGCATATATGTGTTCTAAGGTTTTCAAAAAACTTTCATATTGATTCAATCATGCATATATGTGTTATAAGGCAGTCAAAAAACTTTCATATGTGCTAATATCATGCTCATATGTGTTCTAAGGTTGTAAAAAAACTTTCATAATTATTCAATCATGCATATATGTGTTTTAAGGTTGTAAAAAAACTTTCATAATGATTCAATCATACATATATGTGTTATAAAGCAGTTAAAAAACTTTCATATATGCTAATATCATGTTCATATGTGTTTTAAAGTTATCATAGTAATGAAAGAATGCTTGTATGTGTTCTATGGTTGTCAAAAAACTTTCATAGTGATTCAATCATGCATATATGCGTTATAAGGCAGTAAAAAAAATTTATAGTGATGAAATCATGCTTATATGTGTTCAATCATGTATATACTAGCTTGAAATCTAACGACATAAAATAAATTACATGAATCTTTATACCTAACGGGCACCGAAGCTCATGTTGAATTCAGACGAAGTTCGCCTGACCCAAAAAAAGTTGCACAACTCATTATGCATAAGGTTGAGAATGACTTCATGTAAAAAGTCACACATTTTGTCCTCAAGACGCTGACAGACACCATCCCAAGACATAGTAGGGTCAATCAGACGATGAAAGTTGATGCTGGTGGAAGAACTCTGAGAGCCCTAGCTGCAGAAGGCAACAACAGGTGTGGTGTTCATGTTACTCCCAAACCCGAACAAACGACCATTTTTGGGTTTACTGGTTGCAGTCACCCATACTGCAGGATCAAAAGGCGGATGCTGAGTGGAGTCATTGCCATATAACTCTACCATCTGCTGCTCGTATGACTCCTACAAAGTAATGGCTATAATATGAATTAATAATTATTAATTATAATATTTATGATAATATAATTCATAGTAACTTATATATTATAATGTTTATTAATACAATAAATACATACTGATGTCACTCTCGCCTTCGCTGATATAAACTCTCCCGTGCTCTTACGTTTATGTGTTTCAATAAACATATCCTTGTAAGGCATAATGCCTCATTTTTCTGCTTTCTGCAAGGTTAAATTATAAAAAAATCAATTAAAAAGTATTGTAAATCATTCACATCAAATCATTGTAATACATTGCAAATCATTCACATCAAACATTGCAATACATTCAAATCATTTAAATCATTGCAATACATTCAAATCATTTAAATCATTCACATCAAACATAAATGTATTACAAAATGTATTTCACTAGCTCGAGTATGCTTCCTCATCACTTGTTTGACTTTCATATTCTTCTTCTTCTTCCTCCTCTTCTTCTTCATTGGGCGTCTGTCTAGTTAGTACATCATTTGGATCATATTCTTTCATACGTGTGCTATCATACAATGTAGATGTGACATGCAGACCATGTGTGACATCATGACTATAAGAGAAGTCATACATATCATCTGATTGATAGTAATCACCCTCTTCAACAATTTTGTCTTCCTGTAACTGATTATACTCGGGGTATAGTTTAGACTTCACCTTGCAAAAACCGTCCACAATTAATTTCTATCTGACTTCCTTGTATTTGGATATGAAGTATAGTAAACTTGTTGAGCTTACGATGCTAATATGAATAGTTTATATGTTCCAAACATTGATTTACGATTCACATCCACAATGCCTGAGGCTTTGTCGACTCTTGTTAATGTGAGATCAAACCAATGACACTTGAATAAAGTTACCCTGTTATTTATGCCTAAGTAAGTCAACTTCATTATTTATTCTATAACACCATAGTAGTCAAGTTTATTTTCATCGTAACTTCTACCCTTGACACACACGCCACTATTCATTGTTGACTTGTTTACATCGTAGTCTTTTGTATGGAATCAATAACCATTTATGATGTATCCGTTGTAACATTATACAACTTTGGTCGGACCATTTTGTAAATCACATATTCCTTGGTCATTAACATCACCATGACGAACCTACAAGCACAAACAATGACTATAAACACGACTAATTAAGTAACATATTATTGTTTACATGGAAAGAATGCATGTCATCATCCTTACCAAGTCTTTCAACCATACCACAATCTTATTTTCACGTTCTTTTTGTAATTCTAAATCAGTGAGATATGGAAGTTCTCTTCGCAAGTCCTGATCAAATCGTCTGCATTTAACAAATAATTATATTACCGAACCAAGTACGTAGAGAACTTAGTGTAACATATTATGTATACTTACTCGATGTAGGGGTCGATCTCTGAGCAATTAAAAAGGATATAGGTTTGTGTTGCGTCTTGCTCTCGATCTTCCAAGAGTCTTGATTGACAATTGCCAAAGGCATTCCCAAGTGGTTTAGGTATCGATAGTTTATCAGCCACAATAACTTGTTCTCCATCATCATTGCGAGATGGGCAAGTGTAACATGTAGGAATATGAGGCTCAAAGTACATAGATGAGAAATTTGAAATTTCTTCTAAAGTGTACGCCTCACAAATTGAACCCTTCAGTTTTGCTTTATTCTGAACCATTTTTTTGAGGTCAAACTTGCATCTGTCAACAATATACATCTCGTAATATAATAAATTTTTAATAAAAATAGCGAGAAAAATATAAAAAAATTACCTTTCAAATGGGTACATCTACTGATATTACGTAGGACCACCAACCCTAAGTTCATATGGCAAGTGTATGATCACATGTTTCATAACGTCAAAAAATACTGGAGAAAATATCTTCTCTAGCTGACAAAATACTAGTGACGACAGAATCCTCTAGATTTATTACCTCAGTTACTACAACTTTCGATGCACACAATGTTCTAAAAAATCGACTCAACTCGGATAATACCCCCCATATAGGTTTGTCTAACATATCATGGAATGCTATAAAAATCAACCATTGATAACGTGACAATCATAGCTCTTCAATCCATATAATTGTCTTTCGTCTATCTTCACAGCCCGAGCATTGTTAGAGACATATCCATATGAAAATCTCAATTGTCTCAACTACTGGCATACCTGCTTTACTTGATCTGGTCCAAGCACGTACATTGCCTTTGGTTTCAATACTTTGTCATTATACTCTTTGAGTTTCAATTTTGGTCTTTTACGTATTACTTTTAAATTCATACGGACCTTCAGATTATCCTTCGTTTTTCCTTTGACATTCATTACCGTATCGAACACATTATTAAACATATTTTTCTTCACATGCATCATATCCAAATTATGTCGTATCAATAAGGTCAGCCAATATGGTACTTTCCAAAATATAGATTTCTTTGTCCAATTGTGATCCTTCCTAAATCCAAGGAAGGGCCTCACACTGCAGGCATTTGTCAGTCCATATAAAAAGTATCGCAATCGTCTTAAAATCTTCATGCCAGACAATCGTGTAGGTAAACCTTTTATTTTAATTGTGCCTTCTTTGAACACATTTTTTTATCGTCGAAACGGATGGTCGCTGGGTAGAAATCGACAGTGACAATCAAACCAACATGGCTTTCTTGCATGCGTCAATCTAAAAGATTTTGTATCCTCCATGCAGTACGGACATGTCAACATCCCATGTGTGCTACAACCAGATAACATACCATATGCAGGAAAGTCACTAATTGTCCATAAAACAACAACCTTCATATTGAAGTTTTGTTTTTTGTGGGCATCGTACAATAGAACACCGTCATCCCACAATATTTTCAATTCATCAATTAATGACCTTAAATATACATCAAGATTTTGGCCCAGAGACGTCAGACAAGGGATCATTAGAGACAAGAAAAGATTTTGACGCTTCATACACAGGCTTGGAGGAAGGTTGTATGGAGTGACAAATACTGGCCAACATGAGTATGTGATTGATCTACCCCCAAATGGATTAAATTCATCTGTACATAAACCAACCGTAACATTTCTCACTTCTATTGCAAAGGTCTAATGAGTACGATCAAAGTGCTTCAAGCTTCTGCATCAATAGGATACATGATCTTGTCTTCATCATGTCAAACTTTATTTGCATGCCATCTCATGTGTGTAGCTATCCTCGAAGACATATACGATCATTGCAATCTAGGGGTGAAATAGAAGTAGCATAGCGACTTGTATGACACTTCTTTTGACCTCGTGCTACCATTGCTCCATGTCTTTAGCTTGAACCGAGGATGCCCACATGATAGACATGATTTGCTATTTTCTTGATCTTTAAAATACAAAATGCAGTGATTTGGACAAACATCTATCTTTTGACACCCCATACCTAAAGCGTTGACCATAACCTTCACACGATAGAAATTTTGTGTCAATTTCTCATCTTTGGGCAACTTACTCTTCACAATAGAGCATAGATGGTCAAAACACGATTGAGTCAAATTATACTCGGACTTCAAATTCATTAGTTGAAGAACTGTAGACAAGATAGTGTGACTCTCACAACCCTTTCAAAGTGGCTCATCAACATCTCTAAGTAAATCATAAAATCTACTAGCTGCATCGTTTGCTGCTTCTTTCTCTACCCCAATTGGTACATCACTAAGACTCATAACATAACCCAGTTTTGGTCATGTGACATCAAATATCAAATCCATATATGGATTATCGTACACCACATCCACCCGTGCGTCAAAATTGTTTCAAATTTTTTCATCATAAAGCATCCAATTCTAATAATCACTCACAAAACCCTTCATGTATAGGTAATGTCTAACGCCATGAGGTTCTACAAATCGATTGTTTTTATACATCGTGCAGAGACACCTGATCTGACCTGTGGGATCCACTGTACTTACACTTGCCATTGCAAATTCAATAAAACTGTTAAGACCATCCATATATTCAAGCGAAACCTCATTATCAACTATCCTATGATATATCCATTCACGGTTTGCAGCCATTTTGTCCTATGATGGTACAAATATTATCCTAACAAGTTAAAAGAGAATCATAAGAATGCTATGATGAAGAAAATATCTAAATTATCATGCATTCATGGTGAATGTAATGATTTGATATATATATATATATATGTGTGTGTGTGTGTGATATATATATATATATATATATATATATATATATATATATATATATATATATGATGTCATTCAATCATAAGAACTATGATGCATGCATTGATAACTTAATATTTTCATATGCAAAACCATTTATTTGAAGCATGTTTGAAGCATTGATAACTTATCATTCATTTTCATGTGCAAACTCATTCATAACACGATACATTCATTTGAAATATGTTTTCATGATACAATTTCACATGAAAGGCATAATCAAATTGAAAATAACTTTATGCAGGTATGGATACAGTCATATCAAACATTGCAATACATTCAAATCATTCATATCGAAACAATGTCAAACATGTATTTGCAACAAACACACTCAAATATCCCACTAACTACTACCATAAAATCTGAATTTTAAAAATAAAAAATATTTATATTTTCATACAATAAAATCATGCTCATCATGATCTCCGAACTCCATCAAAGCAGTCCTAGATATCCATGACTAAGTGAGTGTGTGAACAGAAAAGTATTGCATCAAAGAAATTAAATAACCTATGATGCGCTTGCATCAGTTACTCACTACGGGTATTTACCCGATTTGCATTGCTTTTGCCTTTGTATTTTTTTCTTATTTCTTTTTGCATCGCATTTTTAACCGCATGCGATGCTTAGCACTAAGCATTGCACAATTAGCTTAACTACGTACCTGCAAAGCACAAATATATAAAACAATCTACTCCCTCGCATCCCGTAAGACAGGGAGGAGGGGCTCAGCCCCTCCCTGAAAAAAAAAGAATAAGAAGAGGGCTGAGCCCCTCCATCGCATCCTGTAAGACAAAGAGACAGGAAGGTCGCTCGACCCCTCCCTGACGAAAAAAGAACAGGGAGGGGGCCGAGCCCCTCCCTCACATCCCATAAGACAGGGAGACAGTGAGGGGGCTCAACCCTCCCTAGCGAAAAAAGAACAGGGAGGGGGCCGAGCCCCTCCCTCGCATCCCGTAAGGCAGGGAGACAGGGAGGGGGCTCGACCCCTCCCAGGCAAAAATAGAACAGGGAGGGGGTTGATCCCCTCCCTTGCATCCCGTAAGACAGGGAGACAGTGAGGTGACTTGGTCCCTCCCTGGCTAAAAAAGAACAGGGAGGGGGCTGAGCCCCTCCCTCGCATCCCGTAAGACAGGGATGGGGCTCAACCCCTCTCTGGCGAAAAAAGAACAAGGAGGGGGCCGAGCCCCTCACTCGCATCCCGTAAGATCAAGAGGCAGTTAGGGGGCTCGGTCCCTTCCTGGCGAAAAAGAAAATGGAGGAAAAGAAAGGGGCTCGCCGATCGACAAAAAAGGAAAGAGAAAGGGGAGTTGGGGGTTACCTGAAAGGAGCCAACATTGGTGTCCACAGACGAGAGAGACCAGAGTTGGGAGAGGGAGACAAGGTGAGGTCAAAAGGGGGTTGCCAGATGAGGCTCGTCGACTGAAAAAATGATGAGAGCGAAAGAGAGGGGAGCGAAGGTGAGAGGGGGATTGAGTGGGGAGGTTGATGGGCGACGGTCGATCGGCGGCGGGCGACGGTCGACCGACGGCGGGCGACGGTCGACCGACGGTCGACCGACGGTCGACCGACGGCGGGCGACGGTCGACTGACGGTGGGCAACAGGCGCCGGGTGAGGGATAAAACAGAAAGGGAAAGAAAGGGGCTCACATTAGGGTTTTACGGGGGAAATTAGAGATGGATTAGCGATAGAAAAGTTCTGTCGCAAATTCATCGCTAATTAGTGACAGATTCACAACAAAAAAAATTCTACCACTGATCCGTCGCTAAGTGACGACGAAGTTTGAGACATAATTATTTCATCGCGAATCCGTCGCTAATTAGCGACAGATTTGCAATAAATTTTTTTCATCGCTAATTCCGCAAATAATTCGAATGTTAGCGATGTATAGTTTTATCTAGCTAATTCGTAGCAAATTTGCGATGAAAAAATCCGTCGCAAATTTTTGTCGCTAATTAGAGTTTTTCTTGTAGTGATATGCGCGGGGGTATTCAATTGAGAGAATCGGTCATGGAGTTCAGCCCATACTTCAACAGTAGTCTCAACTTAGATGACGCTTGAGGACAAATCTGGATGCAACAAATTAAGAAGCCATGATAGGATCATGTTGTTGCATCGTTCTGAGGCAGTAACGAATTTGATGAGAGAGGTCGATTTTGTGATGGATTCATCTACGAATCCAAACTTGTTTTTCGCAGAGAGTGCTATAGTCATGGCATAATATCATTTGGTATAATTATCACCTACTAATGGCTACGATACGAGCGACATGTCGGGATTATCTGAATGATAAAAGAAAAATGGGTTCTCTATTTCTTCAGGATTCTGGCTTAGTGTGCTTTCACTTTCGCTATCTATCATACCGAACGTAAACCATGAAAGAAGACGAGATTGTGAAAAATAAAATTTAATCTCTCTGTTTGATTCAAAGAATTAAGGAAGAAAATAATACATATTTATATTATAAAGCATAAAATGTATGTAATTGTTGTACATTAAAGGAAAAATGTGACAGCCAAAACCGTTAATCTTAGTAACAGTATATTTGACTCCTTGATTCTCGTAGGTTTATCATATGAGCTGGAGCAAATGAAAATCGTGGACTTCATTTGCTCCTTGATTCTTGATGACTGATCATATGAGTTGGGCTACATTTGAGCCTTGATAATCGTAGGCTTTATCGTATGCGCTGGAGCATGATAAACCGTGGACTTCGTTTGCTCATTGAAAGTAGAAACTGAATGCTACATTTGCTCCTTAATAATCATAGGCTTTATCATATACTTTGAGTATGATAAACCGTGGGCTTCATTTGCTCCTTGAATGTAGAAACCAAATGCTACAGAGGATAATCAGGAGAGGATAACGATACATGTACATCGTTTACCCGTCTTTTATAGTTTCTTTTAAATGACTAATTCTAATGTGAATCAAATACTGATCTAACATACCTAACCTAGACTCAGGCCTATTAAAAGCCCGACTAAACCATCATGCTTGGCTGACATTCAGGTGACAGATTAGGAAACAGGTTGGGTTGGACCAGGCTCCATGGCAATGTCATTTTGGACATATCCGAACCCGATCTGTTAATCATTAGGGACCCGGGAGTGGGTCAGGCCGGGGCACTTGTGGGGCTTTGGGCTGAACAGGATGCGTGATGCGTGTCCCCAACGACACGAGTGGATAGACTCAGACACGTTGTCGTGAAAATTGACGCGTGTTTCATATTTTAATATTATTTCAATAATAAATTCCTTTTAATATTAACTTATCAAAAAATTTATTGATAAAATTTATTTATTTTTAAGCGTCCTCGTATTTTATTTTTTTTAAAAAAATCGTGTCCTCATGTCAACGTGTCTCTGTGGTACAGCTCTCCCAATGTGGCAATACCACTCCTCTCATGAACCCCATGGGATGAGAACGTCGGTTCCCCATTCTCACCTCTTCCCCCTCTCGAGCGAACGCGGGAAAGAGGAACTTCCCGGCGAGCTAGCTGCCACTGGTTTAGGCTATCGAGATCGAAACAAGGTAGCGTGAGAAAGACGAAGAAGAACGAGAAGGGATGGAGAGCGCGCTCGCTAGCGCCGCATGCATCACCGATCAGAGGCAGAAGATCGAGCAGTACAAGCACATCCTCACGTCCGTTCTCTCCACCAACAACGCCGTGGATGCCAAGAAGCTGATCGATCATCGTGATTCATCTTCCCCCTGTTTTTTGTTGGCAACAATCTCCATCTCACTCTTCTTTTTTTCTCTCTATTGCGTTCTGTCCTTTTGAAATCTGGCTGAAAGAATTGCTGTATGATTCGTACAGTGGTATCCGACGACGTCCCATTGGTGGTGTCGAGGCAATTGCTGCAGGCATTCGCTCAGGAATTGGGGAGGTTGGTCCCTGAGATGCAGAAGGAGGTCTCCCATTATGCGTTGGCTCAAATCCAACCTCGGGTTGTCTCCTTCGAGGAACAGGTCCAGTTTCAAACCCTAGAAACTCCGTCACCTGTCTTTTTGTCATATTTTTATTGAACAATATCAAGGGCTTGTTGGAAGGGTTTGTTTTCGCTTCCTTCTCGGTGGATTTTATGGTCTGACAGGGCAACCATAGACTGTTAAACCATGGCGTAGTTTATTTATTGTTACCTTTTTTCTATAAACCATAATAGTCACCCGAATCTTCGCGTGTTGTAATGTATCTACTGCATTGACGAAGCACGATTGCGCCTTGGAAAGCGGGGAGTTAAACTAAATACGTGCTTGAACTGCCTCACGCAGTGGTAACGGTATCAGTGAAGTGCGTTGCTAATGGTAACAGTGGTACTTATAAAATTTGGTTTTTATATGGTTATATTTAATTTTGGTCTAAAGTTGCCGATAAGGAAAAGATAAAAATTCCGAAAATCTCCTGATAAATTCTGCGCCGATTTATTGCTGTTTTAAGCTTTTGCCACTATGATTCTGCGTGTTCTGTAGGTCAGTCAATCTTTACTGGCATCCAGTATATTATATTATATTTTATGTTTAAACTAATTCCCTCCTAATGTTTTGTATCGATTTAATTTGTACTGATGTGACTGGGAGCTGCTACATTTTGTTTATTCTCCCTCTTATTATTATTTAGTGATATACAATTGATCTAAGCAAAAAGTAGGATGTTAATTTTTAGATTTCGGTCTTTTTACTGTTTTATTCATTTCTCCAAATTTTGTAATCTTTCAGGTGTTGATGATAAGAGAAAAACTTGCTGAGCTTTATGAATCTGAAGAGCAGTGGTCAAAAGCAGCACAAATGCTTAGCGGCATTGACCTTGATTCTGGAATAAGGCATGCTTGATTGTTTCTGATTCTTATTTCACTGAATACTCTTGAAAAAAAGGAAAACATAATTTCACATTGATTTTGCTGCATTCTTTTTTTTTTTGAACTCAGACTAGTTGATGAAACATACAAACTCAAGAAATGTGTTCAAATAGCTCGTCTCTATCTTGAGGTATGAGGCAACTCTCTCGAGTCAAAACATTCGTCCAAAAGACATCCTTTTCCTAGGGGCAGCGAACACATTAACTATTAGTTTTTTCTGTGAACAGGATGATGACGCTGTAAATGCAGAAACTTTCATTAACAAGGCTTCTTTCTTGGTCAGCAATAGTCAACATGAAGTATTGAATTTACAATACAAGGTTATTATATTTATAGCTTCTTATTTCTGGTGCTCATTTTGGCTTGAGTCCATAAAAATTTCATTTTGAATAATGTATTCATTTATGTTAACAGGTCTGTTATGCACGTATCTTAGATATGAAGCGCAAGTTTCTGGAAGCTGCCCTTCGTTATTATGACATTTCCCAGATAGAGAAGCGACAAATCGAAGATGAGTATGTAACTGTCTACCAGGCTCTACTGGGAACTGTGGTTCCAGTTGCTTTGAAACATCTTAATATATGATATTTTGTTGTAAAAGAACACGCCGTCTGATTCTGTTTTTCCTGGTACACTGAACAATTACTGCATGCGCCCTTCAAAAGGCTTAAAAAATTAAAAAATAAATTAGCTGCAATTCAAATAAGAATTTTATAACATTGAAGCTAGTTTGCAAGTCACAGCTTGCCAGTGAAATATGACAAATGAACTGTAAATAGGATCTATAACATTGAGTTTTGAGCTGTCAACTATGTGATGACCTACATGTAAGAAGCAACAATTAACAATGAATAACAAATATACTAAAGGTCAGAAAATAAACTCGGCAATTAAATGGAGAAGTGGTGGCTAAAACATGATCACCTCAAATCATATAGTGGATGCAACACGAATATCACAATTTCCCACACATTCGATTGGTATCTTTAATGTATTGTATGCGTGGATCATATGCCGCAGCTGCTCTGCCTCTCTTCCATTTTTTATTCCCCGTATAACTATTCTTAACAAGGACTCAATAAAGTAGCTGTACCCTTGTGTGGATCTGTTATAGTATTTTGACCTTTTTATCCATCAAGGTGCAAATTGCAGTTGCATTCTATGTTGTTGATGTGGAATACTATTTGAAGGGGAACAGGAAACAACACAGCAATTCTAAGTTGTTTTCTGCTTTGAAGGCATTCCTTGGAATTTTGGGTGCATTTGGATCAACAACAACAACAACAACAACAACAACAACAACTACTACTACTACTACTACTACTACGCCTTCATCCCAAAACAATTGGGGTCAGCGATATGAACCAAAAAAGAAAATCATTCTGGGTCTTCCACATGAATCCTTCTCCTCCAATCATTTCTATCCAATGCCATGTCCTCGGTGAGGTTCAAAGCATTCATATCCTTTCCTATCATCTCCATCCATGTCTTCCTAGGCCTACCCCGACCTCTTTTTAACTAATATATTTTCCCATTTCTCCATCCTTTTAACTGGAGCATCATTAGGCCTTCGCTGAATATGTCCAAACCACCGTAAACGATTCTCTCTCATCTTATTTTCAATGGGTGCAACGCCTACCTTCTTACGTATCTCCTCGTTCCGAATCTTATCTTTTATTGTATTTTCACACATCCATCTAAGCATACGCATCTCAGCTACACTCATTTTTTGAATATGATGTCTCTTGGCAGCCCAACATTCCGTACCATATAGTAAAGCGGGCCTAATAGTTGTCCTATAAAACTTTCCCTTCGACCGCAATGGCATTCTACGATCGCACAACACTCCAGTTGCACTTTTCCATTTCATCCACCCAACCTTTATCTTATGATTTACATCTCCATCAATTTCTCCATACTTTTGAATGATAGATCCCAAATATTTGAAACAATCATCCACCGGTATTTCTTGGTCACCAAGCTTCACTACACTCCCATCACTACTTCGTTGCTTACTAAACCGACATTCCATATATTCTGTCTTACTCTTACTCAACTTAAAACCTCTTGCTTCCAATGTCTGTCTCCATAATTCTCTCAAAGAAAATTTATCTCAAATGCAGTGGAGCCAAGTGGTCAGCATTTTGTCCATTTCCATTGCGAAGACATGCCTTTTTGCCCCGAAACATTTCGTCCCAAAAGAAGTCACTTTTTGTGGCAAAATAAGCACCTCAAGGGGTGCAATTTTTTGTCTCTAAAACTGTGGGACCCACATGAGGTAAAAAAAAAAGTCCATGTAGACCTTTTGTCCCACGTGATAAACACACCCTTTGTATTCTTGATTGGATGGTCATCTGTCTACAGTTCTGCCTCTCTGGGTGTTTCTCTTATAAAAGTATCGTTTTGCCAGTCATAAGGATAGACTTGGTTTTTATCTTTGGTATCTTTGGGATTTAGATTGACATCCTGTAGTTTCATTGCACCAAGTGGCAACACCTCTTAGCTGATTTGATCCAGGTTATGATTAGTAGTAGTCTTGAGTTGTTCTCATTTGGTTGTGGAGATACACAACACTGATAGAGGGAGTAATCTGCCATGTTCTTGTGCTAGCTTTGATTTGTATTGTTTGCTACTTTGTCATGGTTTGTGTTAGTTTAATATTACAATGATGATTGGTGATGGAAGTCTGTTTGTGTAACAATTCTATGCTTTTGAGAAGGGGAAGAAAGAAACTGCTTCTGTGCTGCTTTATTGAGTATGGAAAGTACAAAGATTGATGTTCAATTTATGATTTGATAAGTGTGTTCATGATGGATGTACTGTTAAGATGTGCTTTATTGAAAAGCTAATGCAATTAGAAGAAAGGTCTAAAATGTCATCATGTTTCTTTTGCTTTGTTGATTTGTATATTTTTTTCGTATCTTTCAGATTCTTCAGAAGCTGATGCTTCAATCTAATTCCCTTTTGCAGCGCTATATGCAACTTAAACTTCTTGGTTTGCTTTTGCCATGGTTCTCAGTTTTTCAATTGCCATGTTGCAGGATGATTGATGAAGAAGCACTGGAGCAAGCATTGACTGCTGCAGTTACCTGCACCATCTTGGCTGCAGCTGGTCCACAGCGTTCTAGAGTTCTTGCAACTTTGTATAAGGTCATCCTTTTGCACATCAGTGTCATCACTTCCAGATTCTATAATTTGTATTCTTTTGTTTTGATCTGTTTCCATTTTGGGGTTTGTCATTGATGATGAAACCTAATTTCCGAGTAAATTGCTAATTTGCCATCAATTGAGTTATGGTCCATGCCACAAGTGGCATGTCCAAGTCATAGACCAGTCAAAAGTATATGCCTTCACTTGACCCTGATCCAGAAGCAAAAAAGCTGATTTGTCTGTTTCCACAATCAGTTGGTTTCAAGTTCCCTGCCGACTATCCAAGAAAAGACATGTAATAAACTCATTGAGCCCTTCCATAGAAGATCATGGCTTTTACTCTTCTTTATGGTCCAAAATTTTGATTGGTTCAATAGCTGGGACCAGAATAAAGATTTTTCAAGTTCACTGCACCTAATCAGTCAAATCCAATTGATTGAATTTTTGTTGGAAGCAAAGTTGTAATGGTTACAATTGGATCAACTTGTCCGATGCTAATTTAGATTCCACTCTTTTGACTTGCTGTGGATAACCATACTTGGTTCATCATCATTCGGCATGGTGCAAAAACCTTGCAAAAGCAAGGTTAGCCATCTATCCATCTTTAATGCTGCCGATTAGCTTATTTTCCCTGAAGCAACTGCATGGTGATATTATAGCTGCTGTCCATGACAAACCCAAGGAAAGGTTTGTATACCACATAGTTGCCATAAAGGGCTACGAGGTACTAGTATTGGTATGTCAGGGTTTAAAAATTTTCAGGTATATCTTCATTCGAAACACATATACGAGTTTCTAATGAACATTGATAGGCTTTTTAAAAGAATTGATATGAGTTGTTAAAATTTTGATACAGACTATAATTTCTCATAAAGATACCTAGCAATTAAAATCATAAACATGCATATTTAGTCAATCATTATTCCACTATAATTTCTTTATAATTCATAATATTCAAAAATCTCAATGAAATTAGCGTTTTTGTATTAATTCCGTTGCTATTTGTATGTAGAGATTTTGATAGAAACAAGTTTGATACTCATTTATAATGTAATAGAAACGAATTTTCTACGAGATGTGGTGTGAGTTTCGGAATAATTGGATGAGTTTCTTAAACATTTGATACTTCTAGTAGTTCGGGTTATGAAACGAGTTTCATACCAGTATCTGGTGCTGTTATGCTGGGGTGTATGGAATACTAATGCAACTATGGTCTACCATTCTTAAGTCCTTGACATCCATGTATTTCAAGTGCATTAACAGGATGTAGGCTGTGATCAGAGTAATGGATTGCAAAATTGTCAACAGTGTCTTTACCCTGCAATATAGCAGTTGGGACGAGTGTTCTGTTGCTGGTTGCGATTTTTTACAATTGAGGCTTCTATGAATTTTGTGCTGAAGATATCTAATGTTTTACCTAACTCCTGGTGGTTATACACGCTATCTTGCACTTTGTGCTATGTTGCCATAATTATTTGTCAATGGTGTGTTTCTTTTTGATATTTGAGTCAGACTGACTTGCAAACTTGCAATTTCAGTGTTCATATGAAATGGGTGCAGTATTAAATTCGGATGGCAATGCCATTGCTTTGGAACTAGATCTTATGCTTGTATATCCTCCTTTCTAGAATAGATGTTTTCTCAGGCCTAGTGAGGTTGACAAACCATGGGTTTTCTACAAATTAACAGTCACGTTTTAGTTTTTCATTGGTAATAATTTTTCTCGAATATTCTTGCCTGAAAGATAATGGTTGGAATGGAAAATTATTTCTTACGAATCCTAGGTATTCTGACCGAACGTTCTTGGTTTTGTATACTTTCATGTGTCTCTTGAATGCTGCTCTTTTGCTTTCCAGTTTCTGAACCCCCTTTCCCTCCCAATGAAAAGTGAAGTGAAATTCATGGGCCTCTGCATTTTATCATGTTAATGAGGAAACTGAACCATTGGGTTTGAATTGCCAGGATGAAAGGTGTTCGAAGTTGAAGATCTACCCGATACTTCAGAAGGTAAAATGGTGTGAAACATATTCTGTAACTCTTGAATGAGTTTTGTCATATGTTGATCGAGTGTTGGTTTGACATTGCATACTTCATATTATATACTTTCTATCTTAATAAGCTTGACCTTTTGTTTTTTGGGGCACTTTCCAGGTATATCTGGAGAGAATATTGAGAAAGCCAGAAATTGATGCATTTGCAGAAGAACTTAAAGCACACCAGGTCATGTATTACTTTGCTTGTCAAATAACTTTCTGCATTATCTATTTTCCAACAGTTCCTGAATTTCACTGGATGCATATGATAAATTATTATTTTTGGTGTTCCAACAGAAAGCTCTTCTGCCTGATAACTTCACTGTGCTGGATCGTGCTATGATCGAACATAATCTTTTAAGTGCAAGCAAGCTTTACACAAATATAAGGTTCTATTAAAACTAAGAACCTTAGCAAGGCTGTTCTGAGTGCTTAATCAGTTTTATTTTGGTTCTTATGCTTAAGTTTTGATTGGTGCAGCTTTGAAGAGTTAGGTCAACTACTTGGGATTGCTCCTCAAAAGGTATGTTGTCGACATGTTCTTTTGTCCTCCCTTCTCCCTTTCTTTCTTACAAGGTGCTGGAAAATTGTGGGTTGTTTTTTTGTGCGACTTGGGTCGCACTTGTAAAGAGAATGATTTTCCATCTATACTATGGCCAGGAGACTAAAAATTATCTCGATCTAGTGTGTTTTGATACAATTCCTATTGATGATCATGGCTGGGTGTGTGGCCACATGATACATTGATTGCGGGCTAATGATTTCAATTACCACAACCTTTGATAGGTAGAATCTCGTTTTTACTTTGAATCCTTTATGCAAGAAACAGGAAAAGGAATTAATGTGTGTAGAGAGATAGAGAGTCTGTGGTCAATGCTAGTCTCTCTTGATGGATGATGTTGCAACTCTCATTCTAATAGATCTAGTCATTATAAAAGATGCTTGCTTTGGTGCACAAGCTGCATCCTATGTCATAAAGACACGAGTATACTCTTACGCAACTCACGTTTGTAACATGGATTCAATTTTTTTTTAAATAAGACACAAGGACACATGCACGCACCAAAAAAAGATTGCAAACTATGCAAAAATTCCAAATAAATCATCATTCATTAGTCTTTTACAAGTAGCAATGAAGAAGTAAAGACATATTCAAACTTTACAATAATCATCACTCATCAGTCATAACATAAGTGCAGTCTCAACTCATTGTCATAAGATTAAGTGGATGACAAGAAAGTCTTTTTTAATAGAAAATTTTTAATCAAATAGAACATAAAGTTCAAAACATTGTTTCTTCAACCTTCAACCCAACTTCTTCATGTCCATCATCAGCTTCTTCATGGCATCCTATATTTAGTGATGGTGGAACAGTTTACAACCTCACGGTTTACAGTTGCAGCCCACAGTCACAATGAGTCGACTCCATCACTCACTGAAAAAGGTCAGATTATAAGCAGCAAAAGCAAATTGAGCAATTAACCATTAAGAATCAAACAAACAATTAAGCAATTAATCTTAAGAAGTAAAGGAACTAAGTTAAGTAACAAAGCAACCAAAATTTATAAACAAATTATACAAATTTAGTAGATATTTGGAAAGCTCCATCAGGCCTTCACCGTTCGCCAACCCAAAATCAAAAGTCCTAAAATTTGGATCCCCAAACAAGTGTATGATATGAAGCATACCCAGATATCCCATTTATCCCCTGCACTAGACAACTAAAAAGTAAAACCCCCCAAAATGCCCATCAAAACCTAAGAACTAGGTATTGTTTTTTCAAATGTTCAATCCTCCTACTCCACCTTTTTGATCCTCAGAGACAAAGAGATCGAGTGAGTGGAAGAAAGAGATACTGCTCTAAGTGCATGAGAGCATTCTAGTCTGAGAGAGAGGGGGGTGGGGTGTGTGTGTGTGTGTGGGGGGGGGGGGAGTACCTGTAGCAGTAGCACCTCTGGCCTCTAATCACCGTCGCTGGCCGGAGGCACAAAGATTGCCATCATCAAAGCAGAGGAGAGGCTGAGAAAGGCGAGAGGGATCAAGAAGAGACTCTATTAGGGTTTTGGTCGAAACAAAACCTTTTTTTTTAAATTTCAGCCTAAAAAAAGGGTTGAAATTGACCCTGAGAGTAGGGATGGCAGTGGACCGGGGCGGGGGCAGGGGACGAGGTCTCCACCCCGCCCCATCTCAAATCCGGACTTCCATCCCCGCATGAGTTTGGATTTTAACCTCCATCCCCGCTCCAAATGGGGCAAGGTGAGGTGAGGGGGGACGGGGCCCGTTTCCCCTCAGTCCATTGCCATCCCTAAAGAATGATTGTGGACGGGGCAAGGTGGAGATCGGGACGGGGACGGGGGAGGGTGGGGGAAAGCGTAAGTCCATCCCCGCACGGGTTTTGATTTTAACCTTCATCCCCGCCTCCATCCCTGTTTCATGTCCTCCATCCCTGCTCCAAACGGGGCAAGGCGGGGCGGGGCCTCGTTTCCCCCTGGTCCACTGCCATCCCTACCTGAGGGTCATGACACGAGGTTGACTGAGTCCAACTCGGTTAACATGTCCACAGTGTGTTGTGGTCATAACTGTGTTGTATCTCGTGTCCACGAGTGTTGCATGCGACACATGAACATTTTAATGTGTCCGTGACATAGGCTGCATCTTGTGGAAGGGCCATTCTTCGCCAGAACCCATTGTTGTAGGTACATGATCACCTTAGTAAGTTACCTTAGGATGATTCAAGCTATAAAGATTAAAGACCCAATATGCTTGGGTATGCTGGTTTGTGGGTCGGCATGGTGCAAAAACTTTTAATATGTTTTTTTTATTCTCAAAGAAACTAAATGTTTTAGTAAGCTTTCTTGTTTGAATTATTGGAGTAGGTCACTTGTTTGTTTTCTCCACCATTTTGCATTATTCCAAGATCTCCATAGTTCCATCTGTAGGATAAACACTTGCCTTTCCATGCCAATGAACTTGTTCTATGCTTTGCTCTTGATAACAACTGTGCTTTACTGACAACAGGCTGAGAAGATAGCATCAAAGATGATATATGAAGACAGAATGAGGGGTTCCATTGATCAGGTATGTGTATATCTTTCTGTTCTATGGTGGTGTCCATGATATGATTTTCTTGAGAATCCTCATTCTCAAGTACCAAACGAAGAATGGGTCTTGGTGACTTAATCTGGTACAGTTTAAATCTGAATAGTGACCGTAATTTGAGCATCTCTAGTGTCTCTGTGGTCACTAGGTTGGCTGCCCTAGTCCATTATTTATGAGTCACCTGGGTTTGCTAATGATTTCTGGATTATTACCCGACATCACTAGTTCTGTTTATTGAGCTTGTCCTTTTTCAAGCAACTTTTAATTGTTCTTGCCTTGATTATCATCATATAGCATTGGCACGTGAATTAGACTTAAGGGAGCTCTTAAAGTATAACTATATTGTCATTGAACTGGTCTTGCAGGTTGAATCAATCATACACTTTGAGGATGATACAGAAGAGCTGCAGCAATGGGATCAACAGGTTGGTTTAGTTGGCAATTAAAATGACGTTTTGACACCTATTGATGCTACTATGGATTTTTTTAATTTCTTTTGGTGAATTTGGCCTTTGCAGATTGTTGGAGTATGTCAGGCCGTAAATGATATTCTCGATAGTATGGCAAAGAAGGGCCTCAGTGTGGCTGTCTGAACTCTTGAGAGTTTAGATGTTATTTGAAAACATAGGTGTTATTGATATTTTGGATTTTTTTATATGGCATGTTCATTATGTTCGTGCCCATGGACACTCACGTGGATTAGCATTTTCTTACATTTGTAGTAGTGGTTGTGCTAAAGCGTCTATATTTTTCAAGAAATAGTAGAGAGCTCAAGTGCGAAAACTCCAGCTTTATGGAGAGTAAATTACAAAAGCCACTTAAACATATTGGTCATCTTTCAAATATTTCTTTTATACATTAGGTTTGTATCTAATGTGCAACATTTTGTTATTTTCCATTTTTGATATTTTCCAGGCACTTGTGACCGTGTGATTGTTGATGCCAGGTTCACTTCATTCATGTTGGTGGCTTGCTAACTGTTCTTGTTCTCTTGTAGAATCTATGGATCGAATTATTACTAGTAGTTTTGCTGGCAGTGTAGAAACTGGCTGCTCAGTCATTCCCAGCTGTAGTTGTGATGTGCTCATATAATGACTCGATTGTGTTTTCTAATTTAGCTTGAAACAAAAGTCGCACATTTTTTTTGGATATTCTGATTCATTTCTAAAACAACCATTCGATTTGCACAAAAATGAACAAATAGGTTTTGATGCATCAAAACCTTGGGCATCTTTGCAGCTTTTATTATTGGAGCACTTGATCAACAATTGTTTTTGCTGGGTCTTACAGCTTCTAATGGCTGAGGATGACGAAGGATTCTGGAGATTGGGATCATTGGATGTGTAGACAGTGTATTCTGCTGAAGATTCCACTAGATGTTAACACAAAGAATTGGGAAGAGTCTGTGATCGTGGCATTCTGTGAATAGAAAATGACCATATTGTATTGTACGACAAAAATGATATTTTTTAAAAAATCTACAATTTTTGAAAATTCACTCGATGTCCAAAAACACAAAAGTTTGGTTTTAAAAGACCCATTTTAACCTTTGCATAGTGGACCTCCTGAGGTTTGCTCGATATATCGGTTTGCTCTCTTGGTATGCATTCTCTCACTAAAAGGTAGATTCGTATGATTCTTTTTTCTAACTTTAAAATGTTTGTGTAATTATATTTGCTAACTTCCTATAACTCAAACACGTTGAAACTTCGTAAATATTTGATTAAATTTGCATAGAAGTCTGCACTTTTAGTAATTGAAACTTATAAAAAATTTGCAAATATTTCATTAAATTTACAATCGTTTGAAGTTCCTATAATCATATCTTTGATTTTTTTCATAGTTAAAACTTTGTAAACTGCTTTCGTATACATAGTGTGAAGTTTGCACAACCAAATCTGCGAACTTCGTATAACTGAAGCTTTTAGTAACTTGTGAGATTCACATAAAAATAATATGTTTATACAATTTTATTTCATTCATTAAAAAATGAACATTCTCATACATATTCATTCTTTTCATTACAAAATGAAATCGCTCGTACATATATATTCATTTTAGTTATTCAAAAATGAAATTGCTCTTGCATATATTCATTCAATTAATACAATGGATCATGAAAAATACCGTTGTTACCAAAATAGTATTGTTGTTCTATACATTAATGATATAAGCACTATTGACTATTATGGTGTTTTGACAAATATTTATGTTCTACGCTATATAAGAGGACATATAACATTTTTATTCAAATGTGATTGGTTCGACACTCAGCCTCGTATGGGAATGAGACATGACACTTATTTCACAAGTGTGAATGCATCTCGAACATGGTATGGTAACCAATAATTTATTTTAGTGTGTCAAGCTATACTGTGCTTTTACCTTTCTTATACCAAATTGGGTAGCAGTTGGCATGTGGTGTAAAAAATATCTTCAAGACACACGTACGATGTTCCTAACATATTAAGTGAACACGAAGAAAATGAATTGACTGAGAAGTACACCGATGATGGTCATGATGTTGAATTTGATGATGAAGATGCTAATTTGTTAAATATTCAATATGACGATGAAGAGTCACCATTACATAGAGATGACATTGATCCGATTGAAGTGCAAATTGATCCGATAGACACCCATCATGAAGTAAAAATAAAAAGAGATCAGACTGATGATGACACATCTTTTGATGGTCAAGAAGAAGGCATATACAAGCTCATAGAGACATACATTGATGATGAGGATAAATATTTTATTGGTTTAAGTGCAGATTCTGCAGATGATCCGGATTGATGGTGTAACGCCCCAGATTTCCAAAACAAAGCTAAGTTAAAATTTTCATGAATTTCTTTTTTTTTCTTTACAGCGAAACTTAGAAAAACTTTTAGCAGCGAAATCAAACGATAATGAGTCACCAGTTTTAGAAAACTCCGGGCAAGTTACAGGTACGTGGCCAAGCTCTCCTTAACCACCAAAGTGTTTTATTTATCAAAATCACTTGTTTTTTACAAACATCACTGCTTAAAAAAATAATACTTAGTTTTAATAAAGGAAGCAGTACAACCCTGTCTAGAGAAATCCTGAAACTCGATGTCGCCTTGCTTCGCATATTGCAACGCAGGTTCAACACCTGAAATCTCCATTAAATGGGGTCAGAAACACTAATGGTCTGGTAAGCAAGCAATCATACGTTCATTCAACTCAAGTAAATGCGTTGACCACTCAAGGTCACAGTTCGCAATAACGACGTTCATGCCTCCATGACTTAGCGTATATCGCAAGAGCCTCTTCAGGGCTATAAGTTGAACATTTCGCTCAAGTCTTCATGACTTGAGTAATTATCTCCATGACTTCCATTGGGATATCAGACTCAAGTCTTCATACTTGGCACATCCGTATCCTACGAATCTAAATGCAAGCTTCTCAAGCTTCGCTTAGTCGTGCAAATACAATATGAGTCTTTGCTCTATCGATCCAGTAGTATACCGATTATGATACCTTTCTCAAGGTTATGCAGGACTTCACACAATAACGTTCATTCACTCATACATTCATACATCGCTGAACCTAGATCTAATGCATTGTTTCGATATTATTCTTTTCTCTCTTGGTACGCAGGAGAAGCTTTGTCCAGGTATCAACACGATGTTTTGGGGGTTGATTGTTTCATGTATTTTAGATACCCCAAAGGCCTGTTGACCCCATCCATAGTAGGGTGGTAGACTCATACCGGAAGAACCCTACTAGGCCCAATTCAGACGCATCCTCTACTATAGTAGTTGGGTTCAATCCTTAGATAATTTAAGGATAACCATGACCTGAAACCCCTTGAGTGACTGAAGTCCTATTGAACTCTGTCAGGTTCATAATCAAATACATGTCACTTGGGCTGTACTATCACCATTTGTCACGGTGAACGATAGTCATGAAGGGGTCCGACAGTCTTACCATTACTTATCGGATATGCGCATGCCACTCAGGCAGTCAGTGCCTCCCGCACTAAAGATATATGTACCCAACCCCATTCATTATAATCCCCCCTAACATGATTCTTTGACCACGGGGTTCATTAGACTTTAAGTCTTATTCATATGCATGCTTAACTAAGCTCTCGGCACTACGGCCATCACGAGCACCTCACCTCTTTTGGGTGGACAACGTACTCTGGCTCTGCGGTCCTTACGAGTTTAGTTGTATAACAGTATTCATGAGCATGCATATGACTCAATCTCAATGGATCAGCTGCTCGGTGTGAATCACCGCAACAAGCAATTGGCCTATTCAAAGAACAATAACTACTCTGGCTCTGCGGCCCTTACGAGCAATTACCTAGTCAAGGCACAACAACTACTCTAGCTCTGCGGCCCTTACAAGTAAAGTGTTCTTATAGGCGAAACATGGGAACAAGCCATTCTAGTAGCGTTCCAACAACAGAGCATCCTCGTGCCATTCAACTAGTTTCGGCCGCTTTTCTGCCAACCATTTCGACAACACTTATCCTGCTTCGACGACAGGAGTGAGTCGAACCTTTCTATGTTGTAGAAAGTACTTGACAGAATATGAGCAACACCTCCTTTGTATGATGGAGTAACATGCTACGTTCTTTCCAAGCTTGGTTGAGCTTCTTCAAAATTTTTTGCAGCACTCCTTCTCTTTATCTGAGGAAGCGTGCGTTTCTTTTAAGCTCGATGAGCATCTTTTCAGAATTTCAGCAACACTTCCCTCTTTGACGGAGAAATTGATATACTTTAACTCGGGAATGGATGTGCATCATTGTAAGTACTTTGCATCCATCGAGATTCGATAGAACCTTTGGTCATATCCAGGCCATACGCAAGTGACTTAGGTCTTTACGAAAAAGCAGTTTTGCGTAAAGGTGAAGCCTTTCCAATAAGAGCTTCATTCATCAAGTAGAATCTTGATCGATGAGCGGTAATGAAATTGTATTGGCGATTTGGAGTTGATCTCCATTTAAACGCTTATTTACGTGCACTATATTTAGTATAAGCAAAAGCCTATGCTTTATATGACGACAGCGTAAAGGAGTGCATATACATATTGTTTGGGGGGTAAAACTGAATGAAATATCTTACATATATAATTGTAGAAAGCAGGAGCCTGGGTATCGTTCGACGCAATGACAAGACAAAATGCGTAATGTAAGTGCATAATGTAAATTGCAAAAAACAGGAGCCTTGGCATTATATAACGTGATGGCAAGACAAAATACAATATACACAGGAATCAATATCCAACGATAGTTGCAAGGCGAGCACGTGAACACCAGAGTGTTCTAGAGGGCTCAACTAAGGACTATGGCGAGATATCATTTTTAAGAACACATATACTGCACATTCAAATATATATATCCAACGATAATCGCAAGGTGATCGCGTGAACACCGAAGTGTCCTAGAGGGCTCAACCAAGGAATAGGGTCAGATACTACTTCAGAAAGTATTCGTCGTATACAAACAAGTAAATACTTGAGAGAGATGGATCGATGAAGCAAACTTACTTCGAATCGGGGAAGAAACAACTCCAGAATGCTCCGACTGCTTCGATCCTCCCTTTGAGAGGTCAGACTAGGTCTGATGAGTTCGACCTAGTTGAGGAAGAAGAAGAGAAGGTCACGCTGCTAAACTCAAGTGGTTTGAACCAAACTGGGTTTGGTCCAAGTCAATTGGGTTAGGCAGGTTCGAACTTAGCCCAAGTAGGTTGGGTCTAGGCTAAGTGAATCAAACCAGGTTTTAGGACTAAAAAGAACTTTGAATTTGACTAAACCCAACTAGGTTCAAGCCAAGTCAAGTAGGTTTGGCTTAGGTCAGGTGGGTTCAGACTAGGTCAGGCAGGCTTAGACCAGGATAGGTGGGCTCAGGCAAAGTGGGCTAGGTAAGGGAGGTTTAGGAGAGAGAGAGGAGAGAGAAGGAGAGGGTGGGTGGGGGGGGGGGGGGGGGTTATAAAAGGAGAGAGAGGGGGAAAGCTATTTATAGCCAAAGTTAACTTAGCTCCTAAGTTAACTTTTTTTCTTTTTACCCCTAGCTTTCCGGATAAAGATAGGATGTTCCTTTTGTGTGGGACCTACATGGAATATTTCCATGGGATATTTTGTGGGTCTTACTAGATATTTTCTGAGGAATATTTCTGTGGGTCCCATAAAAATTTTGGGTTTTTGCATTTTTTTAAAAAAAATTCTGAGTACGCTATTCTTTTTGTACTGACGTAACTAAGAAAGTTGGCTCGTACAAATCTCTTAATCTTATTCAGAGATGAAGTTATGACTCTCTCACTGTTTGAGCATATATTCGCGAAGATACGAACATCCTAAGTATAACTGGTTCGTAGAAATCAATTTGTTTCATATTTTGAGTTCGAATGCTATTTTAACTTGAAAATGTCTCATGAATTTATTCGAAAAGATACTAAAAAATTGCAGGTCTTACATCATTACCCCCTTAAAAGAATTTTGTCCACAAAATTTTATTAAGAGTACTAAGTGCGTAACTCGAGATATTTCTCCCATATGTTAAATTCATAATGTTATTCACTTAGTTCGACATCGTATTCATTCCAATTATAACCTCATATCATGATCCATGATTGATGAGGGTATGCTTCTCATATCTGAGTTTAAATTACGCTGCGACTATGACAACTTTTGTTGAATTGACGTTTTTCCAACTGGCTATCCATCATAGCTATTCTGTGCAAACATTTCATACACACATATCACTTCCTAAAGATTAACCATATTGGAATAAGTCCTCTATCAAATTACCTGGTCTTGAAAATGTACTTTCTCACAAGTTTGTTTTTGCCAAACTTACCTGATGTTGGATCAATATACCCTCACAGAATCATACTAGCCAAGGTTACTGATCTTGGAACATATATACTCACGTAGAGCTATACATCCTCACAGGCTTGCCCTGGCTAAACTATCTGATCTTGGATATGTAAAACCTCACAGAACTCTCTTCTTGAGAACTGTTCTTCCATGGTTTATTTTATTAAGTGTCTTTTAGCGTTCTAATTACGCAAACTCAATTTTTCAATCATAGGGTCTATAACCATCAATTTTGGCATAAGCAAATATTTGACTTGATAAATTCAAGATTACTTTGAAGAACAAAATACATATCAATTCAGATGACCATACACAAGATTATGAGCCACTTATCTAGTCTCGAGTATCTTGATCTATCTTCCAATTTGCTTTTTACCCACCACAACTCTATCTATCAAGGGCATTTGGATTCCTCGATATGGTCATTATCTGTGAGTTGTTCGGTTGACATAGCATAATCATGACCCATCACAGGTTTCTTCTTTAACAAAAGTAGTGGTAGTCATTGTTGAGAGGGTCCTCCAGATCTTATATTTTTTCGTTGAAGATCTGAGGTCTTTCTGCGACATTCTTTTACATGATTGACTTGTTTGCTGCAATATAGGCAACCTCCTGTATTGCGGGGATAAACCCCTCCAAGGTGATGTGAGGTTCACCTGGGACAATGAAATTTAGATTGTTGATAGGGCTGAATGACTTCTTTCATCTGCGGAGGTCGCTTGGGTGGTGGAGAGAACTTCTTCACTTGAAAATCCCTTTTATGGACAAGTGATTGCGATTCTTGCCTCATTTTATGGATGATAGTCACAAGGTTACGAAGGTTCTCTAACAAAAACCCCCGTATGTAGGACTCCTCGCTCGACATGATTCTTCTTGTTGCAGGAGCCATTTAACTAATCACATACAAGCAATGTGATTCAATTTCTCAATGTATGTAGGGAAGTAAAATTTTATTTACTTGTATATATACACTGCAACACGATATACACACATCATTTTTAACTATAATTGTCATGCCACATTGGTAGACATTGGCAGTGAGAAACCACACATATGAGTCTATCGACTCCAAACGTTACCAGTTCCTAAGAACTGGGTTTCTTCTTCGACATAAATAACCTCAGAATAGGCATGTCGGTCACCATATCGTCTTGGCTTAGGTGCAATTAGAGTTGGCTCGAGTGACACTTCCGCACTCTCAAGCAAATCTTTTGGATAGACTAGTGATGTTGGTCCATCATATGATGTGGCAGTATTATGACTCAAGGAGTCCGAAATCATAATAAATGAATAGAAAGAATTATATCCTTCATTCAGGTCGTACAAGCTAGGTGCATGATATGCCGGTTGGTAGCTTGGTGAGCGATTGAATTTCACAAAAAATTTAAGTCAAAGTCTCTCAGACTTGGTGATCCATCAGAAGTTGATGGGAGTACTGCTACTCCCTATACTGAAGTGATATGATCCTTTTAATGCGTGAGGTCTCATCCTTAAGACCAAGTGATCTATGGTATACTTTCTTTGACATTCGTTGGCGGAATGCCCATCTTTGCCACAATACTGACAGTCTTGGACTTCCAACAGGCATATCCACTCATCGTGCATGCACTTGCACCGATAGCAATAGCCATGCGAGTTGTGAGTTGCCATATATAAAAAAATGCACCCAAATTAGAAAAAGTATAAAATTTATACTTACAGTACGATACCGCAAACAAGACGGATCTTGAACCAGGTTTCTTAGACACTTGCTCTGATACCATTTTTATAACGATCCAGATTTCTAAAACAAAGTTAAGTTAAAATTTTCATAAATTTCTCTTTTTTTTTCTTTGCAGCGGAACTTAAAAAAGCTTTTAGCTGCAGAATCAGACGATAATAAGTCGTCAATTTTAGAAAACTTCAGGCAAGTCACAGGTATGTGGTCAAGCTCTCCTTGACCACCAAAGTGTTCCATTTATCAAAACCACATGTTTATTACAAACATCACTGCTTTAAAAAGCAGTAATTAGTTTTAATAAAGGAAGCAGTACAACCTTCTCTAGAGAAACCCTGAAACTTGATGCTGCCTTGCTCCGCATATCACAACGCAAGTTCAACACCTGAAATCCCCATTAAACGAGGTCAGAACCACTGATGGTCTGGTAAGCAAGCAATCACACGTTCATTCAACTCAAGTAAATGCGTTGACCACTCAGGGTCAGTTCGCAATAACAACACTCATACCTCCATGACTTAGCGTATATCACAAGAGCCTCCTCAGAGCTATGAGTTGAACATTTTGCTCAAGTCTCTACAACTTGAGTAAGCCTCTCCATGGTCTCCATTGGGATGTCAGACTCAACTCTCCATACTTGGCACATCCGTATCCTACAAATCTAAACGCAAGCTCCTCGAGCTTCGCTTAGTCGTGCAGATACAACATGGATCTTTGCCCTATCGGTTCAGTAGTATACCAATTATGACACATTTCTCAAGGTTATGCAGGACTTGGCACAATAACGTCTATTTACTCATACATTCATACACCGCTGATCCTAAATCTAATACATTGTTTCGATATTATTCTTTTCTCTATTGGTATACAGGAGAAGCTTTGTCCAGGTATTAACATGACGTTCTGGGGGTTGATTATTCTGTGTATTTTAGATACCCAGATGCCTATTGTCCCCATTCATAGTAGAGCGGTAAGCTCGTACCGAGAGAACCCTACTAGGCCCAATTCAGATGCATCCTCTACTATAGTAGTTGGATTCAATCTTTAGATAATTTAAGGATAACCACGACCTCAAACCCCTTGAGTGACTGAGGTCCCATTGAAATCTGTCAGGTTCATAATCAAATACATGTTACTCGAGCTGTACCATCACCGTCCGTCACAGTGAGCGATAGTCATGAAGGGGTCCAACGGTCTTACCATTACTTATCGGATATGCGCATGCCACTCGGGTAGCCAGTGCCTCCCGCACTAAGGATATATGTACCCGACCCCATTCATTGTAATACCCCCTAACATGATTATTTGACCACGAGGTTCATCAAACTTTAAGTCTTATGCATATGCATTTTTAACTGAGCTCTCGACACTACGACCACCACGAGCACCTCATCTCTTTTGGGTGAACAATGTACTCTGACTCTGCGGCCCTTACGAGTTTAGTTGTATAACAATATCCATGAGCATGCATATGACTCAATCTCAATGGATTGGTTGCTCGACGTGAATCACAACAACGAGCAATTGGCCTATTCAAGGTGCAATAACTACTCTGGCTCTGCGGCCCTTACGAGCAGTGGCCTAGTCAAGGCGCAACAACTACTCTGGCTCTGCGACCCTTATAAGTAAATTGTTGTTACAGACGAAACATGGAAACAAACCATTTTGGCAGCGTCCCAACAACAGAGCATTATCGTGCCATTCAATTGGTTTCAGCAGCTCTTCTGCCAACCATTTCGACAACACTTTCCCTGCTTCGATGACAGAAGTGAGTCGAACCTTTCTACGTTATAGAAAGTACTTGACAGAATTTGGGCAACACCTCCTCTGTATGATGGAGTAACATGCTACGCTCTTTTCGATCTTGGTTGAGCTTCTTTAGAAATTTCTGCAGCACTCCCTCTCTTTATCTGAGAAAGCGTGCGTTTCTTTTAAGTTCGGTGAGCATCTTTTCAGAATTTCAGCAACACTTCCTCTCTTTGACAGGAAAATTGCTACGCTTTAACTCGAGAATGGATGCGCACCGTTGTGCATTCTTTGTATCTATCGAGGTTCGATAGAACCTTTGGCTATATCCAGGCCATGCGCAAGTGAATTAGGTCTTTACGAAAAAGCAGTTTTGCCCAAAGTCGAAGCTTTTCCAATAGGAGCTTCATTCGTCAAGTAAAATCTTGATCGATGAGCGGTAATAGAATCACATTGATGATTTGGAGTTGATCGCCATTTGAACGCTCATTTATGCACACTATATTTAGAATATACAGAAGCATGTGCTTTATATGGCAGCAACATAAAAGAGTGCATATACGCATTTTTCGGGGGGGGGGGGGGGTGGAACCGAATGAAATATCTTATATATATAATTGCAGAAAGCAGGTTCCTGGGCATCGTTCGACGCGATGACAAGACAAAATACGTAATGTAAGTGCATAATGTAAATTGAGAAAGTAGGAGCCTTGGCATTATATAACACGACGGTAAGACAAAATATAATATACACGGGAATCAATATCCAACGATAGTCGCAAGGCGAGCGCATGAACACTGGAGTGTCTTAGAGGGCTCAACCAAGGACTATGGCGAGATACCATTTTTAAGAACGCATATACTGCGTATTCACACATATATATCCGACGATAGTCACAAGGCTTGTGCGCAAACACCGAAGTGTCCTAGAGGGCTCAACCAAGGACTAAGGTCAGATACTACTTCAGAAAGTATACGTTGTATACAAACAAACAAATACTTGAGAGAGATGGATCGATGAAACGAACTTACTTCGAGTCAGGAAAGAAACAACTCCAAAACGCTTTGACTGCTTCGATCCTCCTTTTGAGAGGTCAAACTAGGTCAGATGAGATCGAACTAGTTGGGGAAGAGCAAGAGCAGATCAAGCTGCTAGACCCAAGTGGTTTGAATCAAACTGGGTTCAGTCTAAGTCAACTAGGTCAGGTAGGTTTGAACTTAGCCCAAGTAGGCTGGGTCTAGGCTAAGTGAATCAAACAAGGTTTAGGACAAAAAAGGACTTTGACTAAACCCAAATAGGTTCAAGCCAAGTCAAGTGGGTTTGGACCAGGTCAGGTGGGTTCATACCAGGTCAGGCAGGCTCAAACCAGGTCCTGCAGGCTTAAACCAGGTCAGGCAGGCTCAGACCAGGCTGGGTGGGCTCAGAACAAGTGGACTAGGTAGGAAAG
The DNA here is from genome assembly GCF_984573655.1 of Nuphar pumila. Classification (NCBI taxonomy): domain Eukaryota; kingdom Viridiplantae; phylum Streptophyta; class Magnoliopsida; order Nymphaeales; family Nymphaeaceae; genus Nuphar; species Nuphar pumila. The sequence goes on from NC_143253.1 coordinate 137,539,444, forward strand.
GTTTAGGAGAGAGAGAGGAGAGGGGGGGGGGACAATTTTTTTATGAAAGAAGAGAGAGGGGGTACGACTATTTATAGCTAAAGTTAACTTAGCTCCTAAGTTAACCTTTTCCCTTTTTGCCCCTGGCTTTCTAGATAAAGATAGGAGGTTCCTTTTGTGTGGGGGCCCACATGAGATATTTCCATGAGATATTTTATGGGTCCCACTAGATATTTTTTGAGAAATATTTCTGTGGGTCCCACCAATATTCTTGTGGGTCCCACAAAAATTTCGGGTTTTTGATGATTTTTTCTCAAAAATTTTTGAGTACACCATTCTCTTCATACTGACATAACTAAGAAAGTTGGCTCGTACAAATCTCTTGATTTTATTCATGTTTGCTGGTTATATAATTGCAGATTTTGTTTGTGTTTTTTAATTAGAATTTCTATTCAAACAACTTTATTATGGCTCTTCAATAACTTTTCCTTTATGCGTGTATCTTTACGTAGTTAGCTCCTTAGGTTTTTTCACTAAATATATATTGTGTTTTCTATGTTTTATGATTGTTCACATTGCACTGAGATGATTATTTTCAAATTTTTTGTATGCAGGCGTGGACAAGTGTTGGATTTGGATTATTTTGCTTTGTCCTTATTTTTTCTTTAATGAAAAGAAAGTGAATGAAAAAGTTCATGATTTCTTTTAGTATTTGATCGATGATTTGAGGTTTGTAATAATTGAAGTTTTATTTTTATTTCTGCTATTTAGGTTGAGCAAACATAAAATGTTCTGTTGAGAAAACATAAGATGCTTGTGTCTGAAGATATAATACACATTCTTACATTTTATTGATTATTGATGAAGCTTCATATTATGCATCATTAAAAATTTTATAATAATTGCTGTTATGGAGTGTTTTCAATTGTATATGTAATACCTACAAAAATTTGTTTAATATAACTTTTAAATTCGAGCAAAATTTAGGTGAAAATTTGTTAAAATCAAGTGAAATTTGAATTTGAATTATTAATCTTGTTTAATTTGATGTTTAATTTGAGTTTGAAGTTATGCCTAATTCGAATCTACAATGAAAGCGAAGTTGGATTTGAATTTATACGTGTAACCTAATTTTAGTTTGAATTTTTAAGTGAATTTAACTTGGATTTAAATTTGGTTTAGTGTAAAGATTTATTTGGTTTAAATCTTAAATTAAGTAACATAGGGAGCCCAATGGGTCACTCTCAGTTCTGTGGAGCACCACATGTCACTGTGGGGATCTCACAAGGGGTGTGGAGGTGGCTAGGGGTATAGTGATCTTTTACACCCTCTCTATGACAAGTGGCAAGTCCATAATGCATAGAGATTTTTTAGATGGGTCTCATAAAGTTTAAAATTTAGAATGATTATCTAAATAAAGTCCATTAGGAGATTTAGTAAAATAGAGAAGTTACTAGAGTTTGGTAACTCTCTCTTTTACTGAGAAGGTAAATGAAATTCAAATTAATTAACTAATTAATTTGAATAAAGGATCCTATAAGAAGGTGGGATGCCCTCATATGGTAACTAGGCTAGTTACTTGGTTAATTAGGTTAGTGGGGGTTAGAAAAAAGAAAGAAAGAATAGGTGGGTCGACCCCTAGTGGGGCCCATAAGGATAGAGATAGGTGGTTTTAGAAACCAGCTCTCCCCTGCTTTCTGGGGAATAGGCTGGATGACCCTCCCTGGTAAGACCCACATTAAAGAAAGGGAGGTGGTTGGGAAACCAGCTTTCCTCAAAAAGAGGATTCTTTTCTTCTTTTTCCTCTTTTATGTCCTTTTAAGGAGGAAAACACCCTGGACAATTTCCCCTATCTCTCTTTTCTCTCTCTTATTCAGCATAGAGGGGGTGTGCAACCATTATAGCTACACAGTATGAAGCTTGAGCAACGTGCGACAAAAGTGTAAGAACCTATATACGCACGTACGAGGTAAGGTTCTTCCTACTTATAGATATATATAGGATTTAACGCATAGATCATGCATTTTTTATGGTGGGTTTGATTAAATCCAAGGTTAGATCATATCAACACCCTCTCCAAAGATAGAGAGGATTGACCGGATAGTGTTCCCTCCCTCTTCATGGATATGAGAGCTTTCAATTCAAATATCCGAAGTCTGTCTTGAAGCTGGTAGGGTAGGGAGCTTGAAGTCAAGGGTGGCTTTCAAGTAGTAGGCACAATTGGAAAGTGAAGCTCATTTTTCTATGGATTTGCCTTTCCCTGGAACTAGATCTGCTTCATGTTAGGCCTTTGGTGGTGCTTAAAACGAAAATGGATTCTATTCTCTTGAGCAACATGCAAACGAAAGGAAAAGATTTGACTACGAGTATTGAAACTGGTAGCATCGCATTCCTCAAAGAAGAATTTACCAGAACTCCTAACCGTCCTTAGAAATGGTCATCAATGTGGAGCATCCAAATATTGGGCCAGCCCTTGCATTAGCGGCAAACCAATATTCACACGTTTGGAATGATCCTAACCGTCTGATCAGAAAACCTTCATAGAAAAAACACACATGGGCAAGCTTGCTGCCTGAACCACGTGAAGGGAAGGCTTTTTGAATGACTACGAAAACTAACCTACACGAGCACATGGGAGAACAAAGAGCGGTGGGGTTTGCTCTAGGGGGGCCACCTTGCATAACTTTGGAAAGAAGGGTCGAAGGCCGGTCTTTTGGATCGGATCTCCCTTGCTTGCATAAATGAATGGATCAAAACGGGGGTTGGGTTCTATTTTTGAGTAGGGCATGAGGTGAAGGCCAAAAGAGAAGATCACCCTCCTTACGTTTGAGGGCTATCAAATTGACTATTTAAACATCGAATTCATTTGAGTTTTTATATCTATAAGCCTTCTAAAAGGATAGAGTTCTTATAGAAGCAAGAGTTTCTTTAAGAAAGAGACTAGAAAAATCTATAAAATGAGAGGTGGGGACCCCTCACTCAATTTCGTCCATCCCTTTCTTTCTACCCTCTTCTTCCTCAAACCCTAAGTTTAGACCTCCATTGAAGATTAGAAGTGAGGTTGTATATCCATTGGTGGTGAAGCTACACACCTACATTAAACGTCCAATGATTTTTTGTCTACGAGATTTCAGATAGGAAACCTTCAACATGTGCATGTGTACGTATCACTAAGGGTGCATTCATATGCTGAAATATAGTTCCAAACATGTATTAGAGGTGATACTAGTCTCAACCATGTCCTCAGATCGATATTTGGTGTTTTTGGAGGTCTACAAAACCTCGAAACACAATTTTACCAAAAATGATTTTTGAAAAACCCTGCTTCTTGATCATAGTTCATAAAAAATATGATTTATATTTTTAAATTATATTGAATGTGTGTTTTGTATGATCAGAATGTTGAAATCATATTGAAATTGATATTCATGGTGTTTAATTAAATAAAATCTTAAAAAAGAATAGAACTATAAATATAGAAAATCAATTTTAGAGATTTCTAGTTTTTTGGTTGTTTCATATTCAATTTTATGTGTTGAATGATTTCATATATAACATAAAAATTTGTTGATGCATGTTTACACTTAGATTGAATATATTATGATGAATTGAATCATAAAATTCATGTTTATATGGTTTATTTTGTGAAAAATATGAAATATACATGATTTTTTATAAAAAGGCACACTATCTTGATTTTCACGGTCTCAATCACTTTTCAAGAATTTTATTGTACACTTAAATGGATTGGCCAAAAATATTCAAATTTTAGAGAGATGTTCTATACTTATTGAAAAAGCCGTAGGAGAAAATTTATCTCCATTCAAGTTTCGGATGATAAGATATGGTCTCCGAAAGTCGAAAGAGGATTTCTGTCCTAACAGACATCCTGTATTTCGACTATACTATGTTGACAATTTTATTTCTCTTAATCTGTAGTATGGTTATGGCTGAAAAATTTATGTATATTAGATTACATATTAAGAAAGTTTCAATAAAAATTTGGTACATAAATTCATTAAGGTCTCTGAGTTAAAAATCATGGAATTTGACTGAGAAACCTAAAAATTTTTGTAGTCTTGCCTGTCCAAGAACGTAAATAGACTACGGTTTGTGAATTTTAATTTACAACTATTGTATAGTTTGATTGTTCCAGACATATTCTTCTATATATAATATTTTTTACAAAAATTTTCTGGTTTTGTAAAGATGTTGAATCAATACTTCTTTAGGGCGGCAACACCGAATAGGTCCGTTCAGGAGCAAAAAAACTAGTTTAAGTAAAATATTTATTTTTTCCTGCTTTGAACTCAAATGAGGCAAGTTTTATGGCTAGGTTTAACTAACATATCTGTGCATATACTATTAAAATTTTAGATTTTTTTCACTATAATATGATTGAAACAAAATTTATATTGATTGCTAAAGTTCAGTATATGCAGTTCTGAATTGGAACTCTTATGCTCATGTTGTCTAAGTTTTGAAAGTGAACAAGTTGGGATATGGTTTAGCTCTAGAACTAAATCAAATACATATATGAATGGTTGAATATTAATATGTATTGTTATTGATGTTTAAAATATGCACTTAGAGATTATGCATGCTTTTATGTTATGATGATTAACATGAATTGATATATTACATGTGCTTGTATGAAATAATATATTTATGGTATGCATGTGATATGTCTCAATGCATACAAGGCTATGCCATGTAGTAAGTGTGCATATGGGGTTCTATTTATATAAGTGTTTTGAAATATATCATGGGGCCATGTGATTGTTGCATATGATATCTAATGTGCATATGATAATAGTTAATTGCAGTATGCCATGATTGTGCATAGAATTTGACATGTGTATGTGTGTGTGCGCATAATAACAAATATGCATTTGGTTATGAAAGCATAAACCTAAGACACACAATGTGGGTAGACAACCTAGCTGCACTGACCTATTGCCTTAATAAAGCGAACCCTGAGGGTGATTTTCAGATAGAATTAGTGACTAAAATCTTAGAATAATGGATCATATCACAGTTTTAGGCGGAATTAGTCGATGAACTTGTGTGATCAGACTTCCTTGACCTGCCTTGGAGACAACAACAATACAACTTCCATGGACCATATTTTATTTTATGGTTGAAAGGACTCACTGGTTCCCAATCCACAGAGTTAAGGAGCCTAACTACCTAAACTTGTTCTAGGTGGTATGTTAATGTCTCTATAGAGTAAGGATCAATCAGGTTTGTAGTCGCTGGTGAGTTTCTCTCGACATTGGACCACTCTTAGGTGGTTTTAGCTTAGCTGATCACTTGGTTTTAATTAAAACACATTGAATAATATACTTTGAGTGATTTGGACTGGGTTATGTGACTCTTTGGCATACCCATTAAGTCATTAAAAGTGAAATAATGCATTAGTTGAATATGAACACTTTACAAATATTACATGCATATTCATAGTTGCAATTGTGTCTAAAACATGTTTTTGATTATATAATGATTAACTATGATATAACTGAATATTATGTTATCTAAAATTATCTTTTTAATTAAATGCTTATGATTATTGATGGCATGTGCATGTATGCTTTGTGTTATGTATATATGCCTTATTGATGTGATTCTTACTGAAACCGTGGAAGTCTAACCCCATAAATTTTAAAAATAACATATACAAATAGTTGAGTTGGAGCGGTTGCAGGATGTTGCGGAGGTGCCATGTGAATCAACTATTGATCCCTAGGAGACATTTTGAGAATTTTCTAATTATTTATTTCAGTTAATTGATACCTATAAATATTTAATTTATTGAATGAATGGATTGGTTTGGTAGAGACATTTTGACATACTTATCTTACTCAAATTGTTTAACTGATTTCAAATATTATTTCTGCTATGATTTCAAACCAAACAAGTTTAATTAATTGGTCATCTTATCTCTAATGTTGTTCTAGGGAGCTAGTAAACGTCGGTGCATGTATAGGCTGACTCCTTAGAGTTGGATTCGATTAAGATGATGCCCTTGATGAGATACTTAATTTAATGATTCTTTTATATAGTGTGTTCGATAAGTTGATAATGGTATTTCGTACTGGATATAACATTAAGAGGTTAAGATATGCTCGCGCTTGCGCTCAGACGGGCCATCTACTACTTCACACAGTTGAAACATATCCATTGGCAAAACCATTGGATAATTACATATTAGAATTAAAAAAAATCATGTATATTTCAGTTAAAAGTTTTGGGGTGTTACATCCCACCAGACGATATTTATTGTCGGATATTTTTGACATATATGTTTTTTAATATAAATATGATGATAATTATTGTCGACTTTAAGAGAGAACCTACAATAAATATCGTTAATGTTATTAAATTTACTCAATGATATTTATCATCGAATTTAATTACTATAATTGACAATATTTATCGTCAACTATTTGAACATATATGATTTTTTAATATCTCTATGACAATAATTATTATTGACTTTTGATATATAGGCGACGATATTTATCATTGGTTTTAATTAGTATAGCCGTCAATAAATATCGTCGCCTCTAATTACTATTACCAATGACATTCTAGGGCTGACTGTTTTATACTGACTATATCATATCATTGAATTTATTTTTAGATACATGACGATATATAAACATCATTGAAAATAGTAATATAAATGATCATAAAAGGCTGATGATACGGCCAATAATAATTATTGTTGTTTATGTTATTGGATACCATAAATCATATATTGTTGGCAATAAATATCATCGACAATGACCTTTTTTCTTGTATTGAATTGATAGAGGACTTGCAGTCTTGCAGTTTACATGTTGAAGGATGGTGATTGAGAAAAAACTCTAGAAAACCTAATTCCTAATTTGTGCAACTAATTACCAACAGGGGCTCCTCATGCATGGCAGGAGCAGTTAGTGTACGTCACCTTGTGTATAATTGGTAGGAGTCTGCCTAACCCCAGCTTTCTCTATCAAAAAAATAAAAATAAAAAAATTAGTGTAGCTAATTAGGTAAATAGCAATAATTAACAAATAGCAAGTTTCCATGCAACTAATTAGGTAAATAGTAATAGTTATCTAAGTTACTATGTAATAGTTAATTTTTAGATTTTTTATATTATTAAAAAATTTAATAAATAACTCAGGCTCATCGGACCAGGTTTCGGCTCGGTATCTAACAGGCCCGAGCTTAAAATCATGGCCCAAACTCGGCCCATGATGGGCCAGGTCGTGGTCCATCGAGGCTGCCCACCCTTAGATGAAGGGATGACTTTTCAATTTTTAGAGTTGATATATCTTTTTTCCATTCTAGACCCACTGGCAAAAAGAGAACCTAAGGCACTTATTTGACTCATCTTCTGTTTATAAGGGGCATCATATTATGGTGTTAGAGCATGCCTGCAACAACCGTCTCAAGCGGAGGATCGGCTGTACCTAAAGGTCATAGGTAGGTGTCAACGGGATGGGTTGGGTTTGGTTCAGATCAAGGTGGAACCAGACCCAGGGGCGTAGCTAGGATTCATGTGAGGGGGCCGGGGCAAACAGGGGTGTAGCAAAAAAAAAAAAAAAATTGGTGTGATAGTCTGGGGTTCGGGGGCTGCGCCCCCAAAATTTTGTTTTTGAGATAAAATAAAAAATGGCTACAATTATTAATAAAAATTGTAGTGGCCATAGAAACGGGTCGGATCCAGCACGGGCAGGTGCCCGCCGTCGCCAGGTGCTGGATCCGACCCGGGAATCAGGGCTGGGCTTTTAAAAAATATATATTTTTTAAATGGGCCGGGAGGCAGGACTGGGCTGCACCCCCCCCCCCCGAGCTCCACCTTTGCCCAGACCTGATTTCAGATGATGGTATCGGGTCCGAACCCAGGTCCAATCAAACCCATCATAAGAGAAACCATACATGGATCCTCTAAAGATTACATGAACCAGACCTGGTAAAATAATATTTTGTAATTTTTTTTTTTTTACATAAAAAAATTGTGGATCTTAGTCGGAACTCAGAGTCGGACTTGGGTCTGAGAGAAAATTTCACAAACCATACCCGGCTCTATATAGTAGTGGCCGAGTATGATGTGGTGTGGGGTCTATGCCAAAATGTACGGTGCTATCAGAAGCTGGATCTCAGTTCCGAGAGGGTGGCTCGGATCTGAGATGGTCGGGACTTACAAACCCTGGATCTCGGATCTGGGCAGAGCTTGCTGATATTGGAGGGATTAAAACACACTTGAGTGAAGTTCATCGCCAAAATAAAGGACAACCAAGGCACGTACCTCCGACGGTCCGACCTGATCCAGTCTCAATAGCAAAATATGTTTGAATATAACTTTGTTAATTTACTAAAAGAGAAGAAAAGAAAAGAAATGCGTTTCAAGAGAGCAGCAAATAAAATGAGATGAAAGCAGTTGTAATGCCCAAGTCCAACCAACCTTCTTCCCACAGGCCAACCCGGTCCTACCAGCTACTTTAATGCATCCGTCACTCTGTCTACTGACAACGGACGATCGAAAAATCATAATATGGTAGTCCAGAAAAATTTCCATTGAATGTCATCCCTGTGCTTTATTGGTTCTGGACAAATGGCTTCTTCAAGTTTTTGTGGACAAAACTCTCTCTCTCTCTCTCTCTCTCTCTCTCTCTCTCATATTTATTTGGTGGGGGATGAAAAATTGAAACCACTGGCAGTCTGAAATGAATGTAGTTGTAGTTGGCACCAAAATACATTGATAAGTATTGAGGTGGACCCACGGTGGTCGATCATAATAAAGCTATATGGAAGCCGGAAGGAAGACAGCTACGTGCGTGATGAGGAGAAATTTTGATGGTCTTTTTTATTTTATTTTATTTTGAAAGGCAATTTGATGATCTTTTCACAATTGCCAATTTGAAGGAAGCCTTTAGATTGCACATGGCGATGATGATGTCCAAAAAGCAAACCTTCATGTCAACAAAAGAAGAGGTAAGAGGAAGAATTTTGTGGAGCTTAATATCCTACTCACTTTTGTGGAATCTCCATGATCGTTTCCAACCTCTCTCTTTAAGAATTCCCTTATTATCATTTGGTTAGATAGAATTCAGGTGATAATTCTCCTTCTTCTTGATTAGTGTAGCTAAGAAAGAGCAGTGGGAATATAAACAGGTCACACTCAATTCAGATTGACATTCTAATCGGCCTAATTATATTCAGATTCAGATCCAAAGACGAATGAAAAATAATTCTGAATCCGGATCCAACTAGCTAATATGCAATCGGGTTGGGTTATCCAACACAGATGGGACGTGAACCAATTGAACTTTGCAGGCCCGCAGTTCATATATATCGGACAAGTGCTGTGCAATCAAGTGGGGCATCACATTTTTTTGTGAAATGTGGTCTCATTCTGGCTCTGGCAAAATACTACTTGTGCCATCATGAACGATGAGGTGAAGACAAAACTTTCCTATTTAGTTCTATGGTTGAGCCACGCATGCCCTTCAACCATGGGGCCAACCAAGAAGACTTAAAGAGCCAAATTTTGGTTTCAGCTCCACGTCAAGATTCTTCTTTCCGGATCCTATCAAATCATAAAAGATTTGTATATTGGCCCTATGGGGGATCGCCAATAATAATCCTTTCTCTTTTGGTTGAGGGTCAAGTTCTGTTGTCGGGATACCCATCCCAATTACTCATCGAAAAATGACTGTACTGTATGATGAATTTGACGTGTTTCCTGAAATGCCTCACAATTTACCAAATTCATCAAATGGATAACTCCGCAAGTTCTCATATTTTTTTCTGGATGCTTTTACTCCTCCCAGCTCTGAAATTTTCACTGGTCACGATGTTAAAAGTTGATGAACTTGTAAAACTCGTCAATAAAATTGCATATGAGGTTGTGATATTCCAAAAATTATTGAGAAATTCTAATAAAATCCTTTACCTTAAGAAATTTCCAAGGAGTATCACATAAAGTATTATGAAACTACTAAAAACTTACGAAAGTCCTATATTGCGAAATTCTCAATAAGTATCACACTGATATTGCAAAATTCCTGTCTATATAAATGATGCTTCATTTCTCAACACTTTATTTGCATCCAAATGCTCTATTTTTGCAACCCTAGGGTTCTTTTGGTCCACAATCCTTCAGACGATCTTTCAACAACATTCTGATGATATTCAAGTTTTGCAAAACCCCCTCATCAGCAGTGGTTCACCGGTGCTAGTAAACCCCTAAAGTATCAGCGACACTTCATTAATGGTGAGTTTTTCTAGTAAAAGCATGGGCGACACTTCATTGAGGATAAGTTTTTCTGGTTAAAACATTGGCGGCACATCATCGACGTTGAGTTTTTTTGGTAAAAACATCGTCGGTGAAAAGATCATCGACACTTCATAGACTAAAAGATATGAAGGATGATGATGCAAAAGGCATTCACTCTAATAAATTGTGATAGCCAAAAAGATGTGTTGAACGATAATAATATAGAGCCAACGTATCTCACAGTTAACATTCGTTCGATCATATGATATGGGTAAAATATGAAAAATCGGAAGAACAACACAAAATGTAGAATCAACGATGATATACTATCTTTTCTTTCTATCAAAGATACAGTGATATATAACATTGTTGAGGCCCAAGAGATGGAGGTAACTCTATACATACTCTGTTTTCTCGCTATCAAAGATGCAATGATAAACAACATTCCTGTTAAAGAATAGACTGAATGCAATGTATGAACAACTTCATTTTGTAAAAGAATGAAATATGTATGAGTGACTTCACATTATGAAAGAATAAAATGAATGAAATGTATGCGAATCTTTATTTTGTGAAAGAATAAAATGAATACAATGTATGAGCGACTTCATTTTGTAAAAGAATGACACTTCATTTCTCAACACCATTTTTGCATCTGAATGCCCTATTTTTGCAAACGTTGAATTTTGGCCCCCCTCCAATAATTTTTTCTATGAATCTACTACGAATATTGAAGGTCTCCTGCGAATAGTGGAGGCGAATAAAAAAATTTGCAAGAAAAAGAAATTTTGCAACCCCCATGCAAAATTCATGGAGAATTTCAAAAGGTTGCAAAATTCCTCATGATTCTCACATCTATAATACAAAAATTGCTACAATACTTGTGAAGTTTGTTAAAAGTTTCACGTTGTTGGTTACGAAATTCCTGAAAAGTTTGTAAAATTTCTGAAATATTTGTAGAATTCACTAAGTTTTGCATACGATGATGCAAAATTTCTTTTCAGCATGTGAAAATACTGCCACATTAAATGAGATATTTTGTTTATGGCAAAACACAAATCGATGACACTTTATTAGCGGTACTTCATCTTGATGTTGATTTTTTACTCAGAAAATAAAGGTATCCAAAAATATATAAAAAAGAACATAAATTCTAGACAATTATTTTTCCAATGATATTGTATTCACTAGAAAATGATGAACGAGCACTGATATATAACCCTTAGAATGTTCTTAAAATAGGTGATAAACATACACAACTGTGCCTATCCCAATGATTATATGCTATTTTTTGGTTACTTGTGCCAAGAATTTGAGAAAACAAAAAAAAAAAATAACAAAGGAAGATGAAGACATTAACTTTGCAATGCCACCAAGATCACATTGATTTGATAAACGGTTGGAAAGAAATGCCTTTTGGAGCATAAACTATTTGGTTGTAATAGTTTATAAAACAGTTTTTTGTTCCGGTTTTGGATCTCAAAAACGAGAACCCTAGATGGGTTTTTGGTTATGACTCAAAATAAAAAAGTCTGAGATTTGTATCTCAGCTTTTCAACAACTATAAAAATATGGGTTTTCAAAGATAAATGATTGAGATATAGATCTAAAAATAGAGCTTGTTCTATAGATTTTTGAGAAAATTCGCATAGGGGTTGCAAAATTCATGAGGTTTGCACATGAAAAGGGTAAAAAGGTCCTAAAAAACTGAGAACCTGTAGAAATTTTCATTTGGTGAATTTGGTAAATTGTGGGGTATTTTTGGAAATGTATTATTTTTGTCATATAATACAATTATTTTTTTATTATTCATACTTACTAGTATATATTGCGGGTCAGTAGGAGGGGGACCTATTCAGAGTTGTAATTCCTTTCAAATTGGTTTATATTTTATTGTTCATCCAATAGTTGCCAGAAGAAGGTAGGGTATGTAGCATTGGTATCAATAGGTCCAATGTTGTCACTATCGGTATCAGCTCTGAATCATTTGGCCATCAATTCAATTGTATTGACCGATACTAATACTCAAGTGAATCGTTTTGTATCGGCCCAAAAAAATTAAAAAATATTATGTGTCAATCATAACATGACATATGTTAAAAACATTTAAATAATATTAAAAAATATTTTTTTGTATTTTTTATATTTATTAAAAATTGCCTATTCAGGCTTATAGCATATTGGATGATATGCACCGATATTGATAACATTGGGCCTGAGATTCACTTTTTTCCCTTTGTAATGTGTACATAAGATTATATCAATACCATCAAAAGTGTAAATGTCAAAAGACCTTTTAGTCATACCATTAATCCTACCTTCCTAACACCACGAACATGTTCTTTTTATCTTAGATGGGTCCCATAAGTTTTTTCAAAGCCATTGATCCTATATATGATAAGCATCTAAAGCATTCGAGGTTGTGTATATCCCATGCACGCTTAGCACAACAGAATTATCTTAAACAGTAGTGTCGAACATGTCATTAGTAGGGTGATGCCAAAGTCTTTGACGTATAAGCATCCAAGCCAACGAGGGACAAGTGTGTCGCCTTCTTGTGACAAGTGTATGAGCAATCGAGGGTCATAGAGCGAACTACTCAATCAAATAAGCACTATAAACATTGGAGTGAGCATCGAGTTTCAAAGATGCACCAAACAAGGAGTATATTGCATTTTGTCACTTATAGGCCCTGCAAGGTGTATAGCATGCCCCACGAGGAATCCCTCCTCATGATGGAAAAGACCTTTCGACCCCCAACTGAACCCAGTTGCTAGTATGACATTGTGAAACTCTCTAGCAAAGAGGAATCATCGTCGCTCAACATGTACTCGTCGAGCTCCTCGCAAGGGTGCGAAGTTGGCTGACAAGAGCGGGACCTGCACATGCATGAGATGCTCAAATGATGAATTTGCATACTCATGAGCTCCCCTTTGTACTCCGATGTGCTATTCATAAGATATAGGGGTTGCCCACTCTGGATCGCACGGTGGTGCACCAATGCAAGTCAAGAGGAAGGCCTCCTATATAGGTGTTATGGGCACTGAACCCCGCGAGTAGGAGGAACCCTAATACCACTTGAAAACACAACCTTTTTTTTTCTAATAGTATTTTTGAACATAAACTTTATATTTTGCCAAAACAACCACACCAGGGTCTTATCCACATATGAATATGTCAGCGTGATTTTGATCTTGGTTCAGAGATTCTCAATGTGCATAAAGATACGCGGGCCCGAAGTTTGGGTGAGCCTGCATAAACACCACCATGGCACCTTTGAATGAAGTAGTTCCTTTATGTGTTCTGACTTCACGAACACGTTCTCCAGATATGGTTGTGCGAGAGAGTACTCGACCGTAGCACATGAATTATGCAAGTAAGGCCTTCGTTTATAGACACGAAGTTAAGATGACCCCGAACGCATGGCACAGGGCCACAAGTGGCCGAAGAGACCCTTGTGGCATGAAGCATGGAGCTGAGCACATACACTTGAGTTGGAATACACATACAAATACTTGCATGTAGAGCTGCTTACTAGAAATGTTGTGTTGCCTCATGCTGTCACTGCATGCCATAGGCAAGACATGTGCTTCACACTTATCAACGTGCGTGTCACTATAGGCTCCATTACAACACATACACACATGCACCACTTTCAGCCGGTGATGAATAAAGTTCATCACAGGATGCTCCAAGAACGACTGTCGTTGTTCTCTCCTCTACATGGAACAACAACGTCTGAACACTATTCACCACATGCATTTTTTATGCACATAAATAGGATAGGGTGTTCCTGTATACTCGTGTCCGTAATTCAAGACCTTGAAGTGTTCACATTATATGCAACAGTGACGACCACCCATCTCAACAATACCATCTCGAGAAATGTTGAGATGGGTGGTTGTCAGCAGTGCCACTACATAAAAAATGACCTCCTAGTATAATGATCATGGATTGCACGCACTCTTCAAAGCTTGTAACCTGTCATAAGAGCATCACGCGTCTTTTCAGGATGAGAATAAAACCAAGTTTGACAAATCTTGCTTACTCTTTGATCCTATCTGCGGGCATATAAACAAAGAAAATATCTTACTTATGTTGCGGTCTATTGATATGTAAGGAAGTAGGATATTCTCATACAATATATGAGGTGTATCATCATATGTTGTTTACAATCATTAGATCAAACAAATCATGACCATCTGTGGGATATCAAACCACCTGCACACGAAAAGTGGTTGTCGTTAACAGTGGATTGTGCCAAACTTTATTTGTCATCGGCTGAAAGCGGTGCATGTGTTTGTGCATTGTGGAGGGGCCTATAATAACACACGCATTGTTAAGTGAAAAGCCATTGTCTTGTTTATGGCATGCGACAGTGACACAAGGCAACACAACATTTCAGCTCATCAATCAAGCTTTAGTATGCATATTACTTCTCAAGTGCATTTGCTTAGCTCCATGCTCCATGCCGTGTGGGTCTCTCTAGCCACCCACAACCATCTGCCATACTTTGGGGATGTTACGCCACTTGCGGCCCGTCTCAACTTCATGCCTGCAAACAGAGGACTTCAATAGAGATTTCATGTGTCAGGATCAAGTATTCTCTCAAACAATCATATGTGAAGAACACATTCGTGAAGTAAGAACACAAAAATAAGCTACTTCATCTGAAGGTGCCATATCGATGCCTAGTGGGCACGCCTAAACTTTGGAGCCACGTATCTCCATAAAGATTGAGAATCTCTGAGCAAAGATCAAAATCTCACCGACACATTCATATGTGAGGAAGACCCTTGTGTAGTCATTTCGACAAAATATGAAGTCTACATTTGGGAACACCATTAGAGACAAAACTTCAGCATTCCCAAGGGATATTAAGGTTTTTCTTATTGGCGGAGGGTTAACGCTCATAACACTTATATGTGGTACCTTTCTCTTGACTTGCATTGGTGCACCACCGTGCAGTATGGAGTGGGCAACCCCTATATCTCGTGAGTAGCATATCGAAATGCACAAATGTACTCACAAGTATACAAATTCTCCATGGGCATCCCAGGCATGCGTGAGGCCCGCCTTGCCGGCTAACCTCGCGCCCTTGCGAGGAGTTCGACAAGTGCATGTCGAGCATCTTTGGCATTTCCCCACTTCTAGCTTTTTTGACACTGCTGCTTAAGACAATTTCGTTGTGCTAAGTATGCATGGGATATGCACTGCCTCAAATTCACTTTCGCCGTGCTTACGTAGCTCTCACTTTCATGGCAATCTACGTGCCACATGACCCAAATAGCCCGCCAAGCTGCCTTTCTGCGCGAGACAGTAGGTGCAAAGAATCCTTTCCCCCAACAAAAAAAAAACACATCAAATGGTGCGTGCCCATGCCGAGCATACCCTTTTGGCCTCTCAAACCACCCTCCCTGGATCCTTCTATCCGGTCTCTATCTTTCTCGAAGAGACTCACCATTGTAACATCATCTTACCTTTCCTTGAATTTTGCATTTTTTAATGCAAAGCTCACATACCTCTCTTTTGGTTATGAGGCCAGTGTAGATCAATCCGTCGATAGACACCTGCGAGCTTTTCTTATCGTTGCTAGTTGACAGCGTGGCACAAAATCAAGTTATGATATTGTGTTTTCTTTCTAACTGTGTCTAATTGGATATGTTAGTGATTGGAGAAATGGATGCAAAGGTACATTAAGAATGATATTGAGCTTGACTTGTTCTTGATTTATTCTCTCAATAGAATGTATGTGAAAATGGAAATTTGAAGTTGTAGGCCAAGTGTTTGTTGATATGTTTGAGAGGACAGGCTTTTCATGGAATGTCATTAATGCATAGGAATGGATCATTTTTCCTTATCCTTTGAATTTGAGATTGTTGGATCTAGGGTTAACACCAATGTATAGAGTTGACTCACAACTTGTGTTGTGTAGCCTGTGGGTCGACCCTTGTGCGGGAGGGTCAACTCTTTTATATTTTAGTTTATGGTTTAGACTTGAATGTCAATTCTTTTAGTGTTAGAATTTGAGTTTTGGCCATGATGGGTATTCCAACAGTAAATGTTTGTTATGCTAGTGTGTGATTTGTGTTGAGTGTTGGATCATACTGAAACATGTTGTAGCTTCATTCCACTTTACTTTAATGTTTTCAGGTATTGTAGGTAGGCAGATGGTACAACACGGAGGACTCAATGGTTTCTAAGGCACTCGACCTGAGACTGCTTCTGGGAGTTGGTTTTAGTTTTTGTACTCTGTCATGTACATATATTGTGGTTTGTAAACTCTATTGTAATATGAATGAAAAGTATTTTTGTGACAAACCTTGTATATGAAATGAAAATGTTTTAGATATTGGCTTGATATCGAAATGGTACATTAGCATTGACTTAATGTCGGTGCCAGAATGGTATGTGTGAACATAGTAATGTTGACCTATAATTGGTAACATAATGATACTTAAAGAAAATGATGGTTTTATAAAGATGTGCAAAATGTTGATCTGCCAACATGACAAAGTGTTTCATGAAAATTTTGGTCTTAGTTTTGAACCCGTGTTTTGAAAAAAGGTTTTATAAAAAGAATAGTCATCCCGTTGAGTTGGCCTTTCTGAAATGGGAATTTCAAAATGAGTGTGAAAAAAAGAAAAAAGAAAAAAGAAAATTGTTTGTGCATTACTGTTCATAGTCATTCTATTTGTAACCATTCAACTAACACTAAGAAAAGAGATTGATTCAAGAAAGTTTATTAATTAAACTCTCTCTCTCTCTCTGTAACAAAAATATGCGATTAAGAAAGTCGTTGTCAGTCATCAAACCATTTCAGATGACAGTTGCCTTGAACAGTGAGATGAGCACCTTGATGTTCCCACCACAACCTTTTAACGATAAAGACATTTAATTGTCGCTTTGTATGTTGTTTTAGTTCTTACCACATTCAATCGTGTCTACGCTACCTTGGAGCTGCAATGCGCTGGGCTACCCCAAACCGAAGAGCATCACGAGCTAACGAGGGTTTGAGAAAGGGTGCGAAGTAGATGAAGGAATGCAAGGATGTAGCGATTGAGGGCTGAAGAGAGGCCACCCAAATAAAAAATTAAGGGAGGAGGCAAAATGAGGGTTTGATAGGGGAAATTGTGAGGGAGAAAAACGGTTTGAGGAGGGAAAAAAGGAAGCGACGAGCACCATTTGATTTTATTTTTTTTGTGTTTTCTTTAGTACATTGACGTCCGCCATAAACGATGACCGCTTTCCGTGCGGCGGGTGGTTTGGCATCCCATGGATGGTCACGATCTCTCTGATCCAACGACTGTGAAGGACATATGATGGCACACCTCATAATTCGTATGAGGGGATTCTTTTCCGTTGACGTAATAGATTTATCACGTGAATCACAATGTCAAAACCCAAGAGCTACGTCGTGTCTATTGTTTGGGAGCTTGTAATAATTTGGCACTAAAATGCCAAAACCTTGACGTCCTAAACAAGCGTTGGTCGAGTCCTCAATTTATTTGTTGTTGGGACTTGGCAGTGTTGCTGCATTTAGAGCATAGATACTGGAAGCTCTCCTATAGGGGAGAAGCGAACTTCCTTCAAAGCGTGCTTTTGAAGGAAGCGTCACGCATCCCCCTTATGACAACAAACACAAGCTGCTGCGTTTAGAGCATAGTTACCAAAAGCATTCCTATTGTTCCCTTGCGACTTACAGTGTACAGTTGCGATAGAGTCTGTTTTGCTTTTGTTGAGTCTGATGTAAGCTGCCCGGTTCAGGTGAATCAATACCCCGAAGGGGCAGCCCGTATACTTGAACTGTAATAGCCTGCGGGCAAAATTGTGAATGAATTAAATGCGTTGAGCTTTCTTTTGTTCACCCTCGTTGTGATTGCTTCTTGTGATTGCAATTTCTCTCCCTTCATTCTCTCTTGCTCTCTTGCACTCTGATTACAAGCTTCCGCGACCGGCAAGCGAGCTGACGAGTAGGCTTGCGGCGGTAAGGAAGGACCGTCACGCCGCGCTGGCCCATTGAAGGAAATAGGCCCGTGACAAGTGGTACCAGAGCCCGTTCTCGTGCTGGGGAAGGGACTCCGGAGTCGGTGTCGACAGACACGCCGACAGGCTGCGATTTGTGAGCAAGACATCGTGGCGCCTTATCAACACTTGCGCAACACCAAGGGCAAGGCAGTTGCCGGAGCTGAGGAGATGGGTTCACCTCGGGGCCAAGAAGAGTTGGCTGCAACTGTTAACAAGCTGGTGGAAGATGTGACTTTGCATGATGAAGCGATTTCACGCGCATGTGAATCATTCAATGGATTGAATGATGTGGTGGCGAGCCTGCAAGAGCAGATGAACTTACTAATGGGGCAGGTCACTTCGTTGACGACTACAGTAACCGATCTTGAGTTGAGGAACCGTACGTTGCAGCGGACGGTGACCCTGAATGGCGGAAATGGTGAGAGACCATCAAGGATTGATGTACCTAGACCCGCAAAATTCAATGGTTCTCGCGACAGCAAGGCCATTGAGAACTTCTTATTCCAAGTAGAAGACTACTTGGATATCCAGAATGTGACCCTCGAAGATCTGAGGATCAAGGCTGCAGCGGCCTTACTTGATGGTGATGCTATCGCTTGGTGGAGGCGGAAACGCAATGACATGGAGAGGGGTCAATGTGTGATAGACACCTTTGACGACTTCAAAGTAGAGTTGCGCAACTACTTCATGCCAAGAAATGCGCAGAGACAGGCTTACCGGATGGTTCGTGAGCTCAAACATATTGGTTCGTTGCAAGACTATGTCAGAACGTTCCAGAAGCTTATGCTGGAGATACCTAACATGCCAGAAGACGATATGCTCAACTGGTTCATTGTGGGACTTCAACCATGGGCACAGTCTGAAGTGGAAAGGAGTAACCCCCGTATTTTGGAAGATGCATATGTGGCGGCTGAGCGCTTAGTTGACACTCAGCGCAAGCCTTTCACCACATCAACCAAAGTTGGGAAGAAGCCTGACCACGGAGGCAAGAAGGATGAGCAGCGCAACGATAAAGGTGAGGCGTCGACACGCCATCAATCCGAAAAGAAACAGAACTACACAAAGCATAACAACAGCAACAAGGGTGCAGTTGTGACATGTTGGTTCTGTGGTGATAGACATATCGCCCGACAGTGCCCAAAGCGCCTTGTAAAGGACGACGGGCAAGCCAATGCTGCACAGGAAGAATGCAGCAATACTGAAGGCAGTGACACTGAGACCATGCAACCGAGGATGGGCGCCATGCGATCGATTAACGCAGCTAGAAGTTGCGCAGCTAAGAACATGCAGGGCAGTAAGGAACTTATGTACGTAGAAGTCATTATGAATGGAAAGTCTACTTCGGCAATGGTAGACTCCGGGGCCACACACAACTTTGTCTCGCGAGAAGAGGCAGAGCGGTTGGGCTTGAAAACTGGGCCAAAACAGAGGACTATCAAAACAGTAAACTCTGAGGCCAAGCCCATTCTTGGTGAAGCAAGAGATGTGGCTACTCAAGTGGGGAGTTGGGTCGGCAAAGCCAACTTCTCTGTGGTGCCCCTGGACGATTTCAAGGTGATTCTGGGTATGGAGTTTCTGCGAAGCCAGAATGTGATGCTGCTGCCAAAGTTTAACACGTTGACGATCATGGGATCAGACCTGTCCCACACAGTGCAGTGCCTTACGCAGAAAGGCAAGTCTTCAGTGTTATCAGCAATGCAACTGAAGAAGGGTGTCAAGCATGGGGAGCAAACATTCTTAGTTGCAGTGCGTGCAGATGAAGGGAAGGTAGAAGCAGCAGTGCCACCGACCCTAGCCCCTCTATTGGAGGAGTTTCGGGGGGTGATGCCTCCGGAATTGCCAAAGCGTCTTCCGCCAAGACGCGAGGTCGACCATAAGATTGAGTTGACCCCTGGAGCAAAGCCTTCCGCAATGGTTCCATACCGTATGGGGCCAGCAGAGTTGAAGGAGCTGCGCAGGCAGCTAGACGAGATGTTGGACGCAGGCATTGTTCGTCCATCAAAAGCCCCATTTGGTGCCCCGGTCCTTTTTCAGATGAAACATGATGGCTCTAAACGATTATGTGTGGATTACCGGGCCTTGAACAAGGTCACGGTGAAGAACAAGTACCCATTGCCATTGATAGCAGACTTGTTCGATCAGCTAGGCAGTGCCCGTATCTTTTCCAAGCTAGATCTGCGATCAGGTTACTAGCAGGTGAGGATTGCCGAAGGTGATTAGCCGAAAACAACTTGTGTCACCCGCTATGGTGCTTACGAATTTCTATTAATGTCATTCGGGTTGACAAATGCTCCAACAACGTTCACGACTTTAATGAACCAGATCTTCTACCCTTATTTAGACAAGTTTGTGGTAGTCTATCTGGATGATATCGTGATCTACAGCAATAACATGGAGGAACATGTCGGGCACTTGCGAACAGTGTTTCAGATGCTGAAGGAGAATGACCTCTGTGTTAAACGAGAGAAGTGTCTCTTCGGGCAGGAGGAGATCAACTTTCTTGGCCACGTTGTGGGGCGTGGTGTGCTGCGTATGGATGGGCAGAAGATAAGAGCCATATAGGAATGGGTTCCGCCAAGCAAAGTGCCATAATTGCGGTCATTCCTCGGCTTGGCAAATTATTATCGGCGTTTCATCGAAGGTTATTCCCTCATTGCTGCGCCCCTCACAGATTTGTTGAAGAAGAATCGGGTATGGCTCTGGATAGGAGCGTGCCAAGATGCCTTCGAGGGCTTGAAGAAAGCCTTAGTGAAAGAGCCAGTGTTGCGACTGCCTGATCATTCGAGACCCTTCGAAGTCCACACGGATGCCTCAGACTTTGCCATTGGCGGAGTTATTATGCAAGATGGTCATCCGATCGCATATGAGAGTCGCAAGCTGAAGGATGCAGAGAGGCGTTACACAGTGCACGAACGTGAGATGACCGCCATTGTGTATTGCCTCAGGACCTGACGACACTACCTTTTGGGTGCCGAGTTCGTCGTCAAGACGGACAATGTGGCCACGAGCTATTTTCAGACGCAAAAGAAGTTGACGCCCAAGCAAGCTCGATGGCAGATGTTTTTGGCTGAGTTCGACTTTGCCTTAGAGTACAAGGTTGGAAAAACCAATGTTGTGGCGGATGCCCTGAGCCGTAGGGCTGAATTAGCTGCTGCGCGCGCAGAGCCTTCTGAAGTGCATTTGGAGGGTGCATTGCTGAGCTGCATCCGCGAGGGTACACAGCAGGATCCGACCGCACAACACCTTGTTTCTCTGGCGCAGGCAGGGAAGACTCGGCGATTTTGGCTACAGAACGGCCTCCTCGTAACAAAAGGGGGACGCATCTTTGTACCACGGTGGGGAAGCCTTCGCCGAGAGCTACTCAAGGAGTGCCATGATACACTATGGGCCGGCCATCCTGGCCAGGAGCGGACCTTAGCACTCCTTGAGCGCGGCTACTATTGGCCGCAGATGAGAGATGATGTTGAGGGGTATGTGCGGACATGCCTCATCTGCCAGCAAGATAAGGGGACAAACCAGAAGGCTGCCGGTCTCCTTGAGCCTCTACCAATTCCAGAACGTCCTTGGGAAAGCATATCTATGGACTTTATTGTTAGTCTGCCAAAGGTAGAGGGCCTCAGTTCTATTTTGGTCGTGGTAGATCGTTTCTCAAAGTATGCCACCTTCATCTCAGCTTCCAAGGAGTGCCCTGCAGAGAAGACTGCAAAGTTGTTCGTAAAGCATGTGGTGAAGCACTGGGGCATACCAAAGAGCATTGTGAGCGATCGCGATGCTCGCTTCACGGGCAAGTTCTGGCGTGAAGTATTTCGGCTACTTGGCTCTGATTTGTTGTTTTCAACAAGCTTCCATCCGCAGACAGATGGGCAGACAGAGCGCATCAACGGGATATTGGAGCAGTACCTTAGGCACTTTGTTAGTGCCAATCAGAAAAATTGGGTGAAGCTCCTTGATGTGACACAGTTTTGTTATAATCTGCAGAAGAGCGAATCTTCAGGCCACAGCCCGTTTGAGATAGCCACGGGACAGCAGCCACTGACCCCGCACACTCTTGCCGCACAAGAAAATGGAAGGCCATCCTTCGCCTATCAGTTTGTTCGCGACTGGCACGAGCAGAATGAGTTGGCGAAGGCATTCTTACACAAAGCGGCGAAGAGAATGAAGAAGTGGGCGGACAAACACCGTCGGCCCGCAGGGTTCCAAGTTGGGGACCAAGTGTTGGTGAAGCTATATCCTGGTCGCACAGGCATCTTCCGCGGCCGGCACCGCGGACTACTCAGAAAGTATGAGGGACCCTTCACCATCACAAAGAAGGTGGGCAAGCTGGCATACAAGTTGGAGTTGCCCCCAGACTTCAAGGAGCACCCGGTGTTCCACGTGTGCAACCTCAAGCAGTTCCATCCAGATGATGGAGACCCAGAACGCAGTGTGCCACAACGCGCTCCCATCATGCAAAGGGCCCCGGCAGCACAACGGGCCGAGAAGCACCTCAGTCAGATCCTTCGCCACAAGGTCAACTACTTGGGGCAAACGAAGAAATACTTGGTGCAGTGGGAGGAAACAGCAGAACCAACGTGGGAGCCTGCATTTCGAATGAACAGCCGCTACCCGGCTGAAGTCAGGGCTTACCACGAAACAGATGGCGCCGAGGACGGCGCATGATTTGAAGGGGGGAGCATGTTCCCTTGCGACTTACAGTGTACAGTTGCGCTAGAGTCTGTTTTGCTTTTGTTGAGTCTGATGTAAGCTGCCCGGTTCAGGTGAATCAATACCCCGAAGGGGCAGCCCGTATACTTGAACTGTAATAGCCTGCGGGCAAAACTGTGAATGAATTAAATGCGTTGAGCTTTCTTTTGTTCACCCTCATTGTGATTGCTTCTTGTGATTGCAATTTCTCTCCCTCCATTCTCTCTTGCTCTCTTGCACTCTGATTACAAGCTTCCGCGATTGGCAAGCGAGCTGACGAGTAGGCTTGCGGCGGTAAGGAAGGACCGTCGCGCCGCGCTGGCCCATTGAAGGAAATAGGCCCATGACACCTATAGGGGAGAAGTGAACTTCATCAGAAGGGCATTTCGAAAGCGAGAAGCACCACACTTCTCCCTTGTGCCAATGAACCTGAGCTGCTGTGTTTAGAGCAGAATTATCGGAAGCTTAGGGGAGAAGCAAACTTCCTTGGAAGCGTGCTCCAGAAGCAGGAAGCACCATACTTTTCCCAAAAGAGGAAAGTGTAGGGAAAATTGAACACCCCCTTGCTTCTTGTTTATTTTTGTGTATTTCATATTAGCATTTATTTTTTTCTGCTTTTCCCTCGCTTTCCTATGCTTTCTCCTTCATTTTTTTTCATGTGTCTTTTTTCGCTTCTCACACGCTTCCATAATTGCATCCAAAATGATTCTCAGTTTACACTACTTGTTAACACTCGCTTTCCTGCTTCTACTTCATACATCGCTTTCTGTTAACTATGGTTTATAATTTGTGCAGCTCCAACCTGTTGTTTCTTTTTTCTTTTTTTTTTCCTTGTTCGATGTAAAGCTGCACACACCCTCAAGCATGGTATAATCACTTTAAAGTCATTTTTCTTTTGAAGTCATTCAATTTGATGGCCAGACACTTGATAGTGTTATGGGATGCAGTTAGACTCGGAAGGACAAACCTTCTAATTTTGGATAATGTAGTTATCTTCATATATTTTTTATCATAATTGAAATCTACTGGTACTGTCCAAAGCTTTTTGCTATATGGAGAAACTCATTTTTTTTAAAGCTTGCTTCTAGAGTAGGAAATTCCTTACTTCTCCAAAGAGGAGAAGCTTTGAGAAAAAATATGAGAAACTTGATTCTCTTTAATGGGAAAGACTTACTTTTTTTGTTTCCCAAATTAATTCCTTTTTGCATCACTTTTCACTTGGTTTTTTCTTAACTTTTTTGTACTAGAAAATTTTAAATTTTGTAATAACAAGCTTGCATGTTGGTTTTATATCGAATTATATTTGTGTTCATGTCATTTCTTATTTTCTTTTGCTCATGCTCCATATTGCTTTTCATATGTTTTCTTTTTATTTTTTATTCACTTATGTATCTCACTTCCTGCTTTATACTACTATTTACCCCTAGCCTTCTTTTTTTTGACAAAGAAAGCTGGGGTTAGGCAGACCCCTAATAGTTATACAACCATACTATTTTGGGGTTGGAAGTTGCAATATCCCAACACAAGGTGACGTGTACTAACTGCTCCTGTAAGACAAGCAAAGCCTCGATGGTTTAGCACTTGCCTCATTGCTTTTGCTTCAACTATTGCGTCTTGTAGTGACTTCGTTTCTTGAAAATTATGTATATATCCGAAGAAGAGGATCCATTGTTCTTTTGTCCCCGATTTTCACCATGAAATGAAGAGATGCATGAATGACGATGATGATACACATCCCATTCTCTAGAGGCAGCCACAAAAACTAAAAAATGGGTTCAAATGAAAATTATGGAACTTTACTATTTGTTATTGGTGCTAAGGTTTACAGATATGAAAACCAATATTCATTGCGTGTACCCCTTTTAAGATTCGATATTTTGCAATCGGCTGCAGTTCATATCTCCCTGTGACATTCCAAACACCTGGTGTAAACTAAAAGAAAGTTGAAAAAGGAAGATGATGATAAGATGACATTACGTTGGGGCTGCCAACCACAAGCGATAACTATATTGCTTATTGGAATTAGAGCGATGGGCGGGATTAGGATTTTTTGATTTTTTTTATGATGAGGAACTCTTTACGAAGTGAGGAAAACTTCAAGTGAGACTCTACTATGATGAACTTTATTTGTCACCGGCCGAAATTAATACATGTGCATGTGCTATGCTAACACGTGCATTGCTAAGTAGAAAGCCCATATCTTGACCATGACATGAGGCAATGGCATTAGACAACGCAACATTGCTCATAAGTAGCTCTTCAGATGGCTCGATGGTATGTCAATGAATTGGTCCATACTCTATGCCAACGGATCTCTTTAATCACTCGTGGCCATGTGCCAAGCTTTGAGAGTGGTACGCTACCTGCGACATGTCTCAACTTTGTGTCCACAAATGAAAGCATTTCATGCAGAATTCATATGCCACGATCGAGTATTCTTCCGCACAACCATATGTGGAGAATATGTCTATGAAATCAGAACACAGAAATAAGCTACTTCATTCAGAAGTATCATGCCGGTACCTACATGGGCCACCCAAACTTTAGAACCTTATATCTCCATGCACATTGAGAATCTCTAAGCCAAGGTCAAAATCTCACCGACACATTCATGTGTGAAAAAGATCCTGGTGTGATCGTTTCGGCGAAATACAAAGTTTACATTCAAGAACACCATTAAGGACAAGACTTCAGAGTTTCCAAGTGATATTAAGGTTCTTCCTATTAACGGGGATCCGCGCTTATAACACATATATAAGAAACCTTCCTCTTGACTTTCATTGGTGCACCACCGTGTGGTCCACAATGGACAACCTCTATATATAAAACCCATGAATTTTAATGAATTTTTAGAGAAATAAAAATGTAAAATTTTACAAAATAATATGTCTATCAAATTCAATGAAATTCCACTAAATCTAGGTTGGTCCACATGAATCTAATAAAGAAAGCACAAATTTGGAATCACATTCAGACTATAGGGAGATCCAAAGATTCGACCCGATTTGCGAAAGAATTTTGGGAAATTCAAAAGATTCAAGACTCCAATACGAGATTCAAAATATATTAAATAGAAGTTAATACGAAGATAAAAAGAATCGAAAAGGCCCACGTGAAAATAAGAAAATCCACCGAAAAGGGAAACGTCAAACGTAAGCTTATATAAATTAATTCTACCAAAAAGAAGCAACAAAAGAGAGTATGATGTAGTGGTGAGGCTTGTTACCTCCTAGGGTTTGACGTAAGTTCAAAATCCATTGTGTAGCATAAAGAAAAATATTTTTCTTTTTTACATAAAAAGCAGAAATAGGCCTAGACAAGTTTAAGTATAATAAATTTTGCATTATTTGTAATGAAATACGAATTGACACAGTGATGAGGTTCATTGCTCCTTTGAGAGTAGACCACAGTTCAAAACCCCCTGTGCACTAGGCTTTTTGCACTACTTGCGTTTTTACCTTTTTGAAAAGGTAAAAACATGGAGGCTAAAATAATCCCTATCTTTTAGCCATATCTCCACTAAAAACGTGAGAGGAGTTGATACTCCTCTCACTTTTCCAAAAATTTAGGGGAATCCCACCAAAAGTGAGGGAGGCGTACCAAAAATAAAAAAATGGTAGTTATAAAAATAAATGTTCAAGTTAGGAAGAAGGGCAACATGGGAAGTGAGAAAAATAGTAGAAATCGTGCATTTTGAGGAGACGATTTCACCTTTTCAAAAGGTTTTGAAAACCACCTAAGTAGGTGGAGATAAAATAGGGGAAGTAGCCTTGGAAAATCGTGAATCACGATTTTGGCTTCCATAGCGCTCTCTCTCTCTCTAGTCCCTACACCCCCATTGTTGAACGTGGGATTTTCTTCATCCCTTGCTTGTCATGGTGTTTCAACCGAAGAAGAAAGTTTCGTCTTCGCCGGCTCGAACCTCCGAACGAGGTAATGAGTATATTTATCTATGTGTTTGGATTCGGTGCCCTGCAACACAAGATGTTGCAGCATCATTTGATTGTATGTGAGAACATACAACCGACTGGAATCACCCCGACATAAGGGGTTGCTACCCTTTTTGGAAACTAGTGTCCTACGATGCACGTCTAGTGCGAATCAAGACCGTGTGGTCAAAAAAAAAAGGAAAAAAAGAAAGAGAATAACGTCTATGGGGTGAGTCGACTCTGGATGCCATCACGTAACTCGTGAGGGTTACATGATGGGGTGGATTGAGTGTGCAAGCATGGGGACTTGGACACTCGATTTGCCACTTAGCACCATTCTCAAATAATAGATCTTGTTCCATGTACATACCAGCATGCTGCACCCACCACACTCGTAGATACCGAATATTAAATTGAATAGGGTGATAAAGTATGCCTTGAATGCATCGTCGTATTTTGCATGGACTGAGCACTTAAATTGCACACATGGCACTTAGTTCATATCAGTTTAAATTGAATAGGGTGATGAAGTATGCCTTGTACATGGACTAAGCACTTAAACTGCACACATGACACTTAGTTCATATCAATTTAAATTGAATAGGGTGATGAAGTATGCCTTGAATGCATCATTGTATTGTGCATGGACTGAGCACTTAAACTGCACACATGACACTTAGTTCATATCAGTTTAAATTGAACAGGGTGATGAAGTATTTGTGACATACATTCTGTAGTGTTACACTGAGAATGTTGAAAGTTGCTTTTGTGTCAATAGTTAGTAATGAGGGAAAAAAAATGGGTTGAGGCTGTTTTAAGCCTCAACCACGTTCCTTACTTGTAAGGGATGTCTGGGCAGAACCGACCCATTCTGTCCGGTCTGTTCCCTGTCCATTTAGGCTGAACAACTTCGGTGCAGTGGTTTATCACCGACCCTTAACGGGACTGCTCTGCCACTCTTGGCAGCAGACCATCGACGGGCTGTAGGGACCACCAACACCAACGTGCAGGTTGTGCACACTGGGCAAGCACTTGGTATGGCTCGTTCTATGCTGGCCAGACCAACATCTTGCCACCATAGCTGGACACCACTGGTCCGACGTGAACTACGGGCCCTGCTGGTGTCGCGTGGCTGCAACTTAGAAGCCATGGTCCAGGGTGGTACTTCATGGATCTACTGGGAACCGGTTGAGCCCAATAGACTCCCTCTTGTCAAACGGTAGTAGGGGCTGCCTTCGTGCAAACCTAGTTGGCTGGATTGAGGGGTTCAGTCCCTCTCTAGCCTTGGGATTCAGGGATGCTGTGGCGGTGGCGCTGGCCACTGCTCATGATGGTGGGTCAACCATAGGGGTCTTTCGTGACTTGCTGGATTAGACTGTGGTGTTGCACCACTAACATGGGTGCAACCGAGAATGAATAACCCCATTCGGGTGCTCGTTGAGCCTTGCACACATAAGTGGCAGGTGGGCTCCCCATCAAGCGCAGACAACAATTAGTGTCCTTTGTTGTTTGGCGTCACTTGGTGGTGGTAGCCACACGGCTATGATGCGGGCGGGCTTAGAGCAGCCCGACGCGGTGTGTGAAGTCCATGTGACTTTAATAAGGGTGCACATAAAGAAAAGAAAAATGTGCGTATACAAGATAAACAAAGCTTGCCCCCAGTATGGCATTGTTCATGGGTACGAAAGCGTACGCCATAGCTCAAAAAATAAATGTTCGAATGTGGGCTTTGAGTCGAGCCAAATTTTGAGAATTTTACACATCTGGGCGGTGCTTGTGACACCCAAGTGATAAGATGCATATAATGTGTTTGAACACAGTGAAGGGTTCAGGATTTTGGAAATCCCTCGTGGTGTGATGGCTTAGACAAGAAAATAAATAAAAAATATAAATGTATGCACAAATATAAAATTGCGAGATTTTGGGTATACCTGAAAGATGGTATATGTTACCAGATTCTCTGGGCTCCGGGTACACCTGAAAGACGGTGTATGTTACCGGACCCGTGGTCTACCTTGGAGATGGTAGATCGTATAAGCTTCGTGGGACAATTGAGTTTTTGTGAGAGCTAGGCGTCTCACCCGGTCCCCAGTCCACGGAGTTAGGGGGGGGGCAGGACTACCAATGCATCCTAGGTGGTAGATCCAAGTCTTCTGCAAAAGTTTACAGGGTGCATCCTAATTCTAGTTCTAGCCACTGAAAAGTACTTTCTTGGTCACGCACCGTCCCTTTTGGATATCTGTACGGCTAGTCATGCGGGTTATAAAATAATAGATCTTCGTATGGTCTTGGTCTGATACGATGTTGAATGCCTGTGCATACCCACAGGATAAGTGAAAGATAAACATAAAAGTTTTACATTGTTCTCGTATTAGTTTCAGAGTACAGTTTGTAATCCTTGTCTTAGATCTTAGAAATTATAGAAACAAGTAATATCTGTAAGAATTAGCATGTATCTGGTACATCTTGTTGTTTCTTAATAAAGTAGAAAGCATGTCTCCCTCAGTAGAAATTTCGTTCTTAGCAAGTTACATTGCATAGAATTTTATAAATTGTAATAATTGTAAATATTGCACATATTTGTATATAGGACACTGAGCACTACATATAGATATAATGCTTCTTACGTAGACAGGGGAGTCTGATCCTTTTTGCATTAAAAAATTTTAGGTAGCGAATGAGTGGAGCGATCGTGGGTGTCGCAATGGAAGTAGCCACGAGATCTCATCTTTTAGTGTTCATGCTTAGACTCTGATTAGTTAGATTTATGTTTCAGTTATGAGATGTAATTAATGACATTAATACTTTATTTAATGAATGAAATGTTCTTTAGTACTCTCTGTTTCGCCCTCTAATTCGCCCGACTATTGGACTGGTCACTCCCGCTATTTAAAAAAAAAAATTATCCAAAATTTT
Organism: Nuphar pumila; assembly: GCF_984573655.1. Classification (NCBI taxonomy): domain Eukaryota; kingdom Viridiplantae; phylum Streptophyta; class Magnoliopsida; order Nymphaeales; family Nymphaeaceae; genus Nuphar; species Nuphar pumila. Next base: position 137,569,249 of record NC_143253.1, read on the forward strand.
CTGTCCAATTTGTTGGGGTGTTACATTATATCTTGTGAGTAGTACGTTGGAGTGCATGAGGGTGCTTATGAGTATGCAAATTCATTATTTGGGCATCTCATGCATGCACGAGTCTTATTCTTGTCTGCCAACTTTACACCCTTGTGAGGGACTTGACGAGTGCATGTTGAGCGACGATGATTCCTCTTGGTTAGGGAGTTTCACTACGTCACACTAGCAACTGACTTTTTTTGGAGGCCAAAAGGTCTTCTTTATCATAACGAAGGGATTCTCGTGGGATGCATTCTACGTTTTGTGGGGTCCGCAGGTGTCATAATAAAATATTTCTCTCGTTTGATGTATTTTGAAAACTTGATACTCACTCTAATGTTTGTGATGTTTATTTGAATGGGTAGCTGACTTTATGACCCAGGACTGCTTGTGAGCTTGTTAAAGGAATGGGATACACCCATCCCTTGTTGGTTTGAATTCTCATACATCAAAAACTTTGGCATTGCCCTCTTATCGACCCGTTTGATTTTGTAGCTTTAGAGATTCCATTATACTAAGTATGCATGAGATATGCACGACTGCGAATACGTTTAGGCAAAGCTTACGTAGCTTTTCACCTGTAAGGAAAGTTGCATGCTGCACGGCCCGTCTCTATACAAAACAGAAATGTTGAAAAAAAAAAACCGTGACACCACGACCATCTTGCTTTATGTGGCTGAATGCTACGGGGTTTGATCCTGCGCCTTCAACTCAACGCTTCACAACCACCCTTCTGCGACTTCATCTCATGAGATTTGTCTTATTCAAGCTCAGAAATAGTGGTGGGTGTAGGAAATTCTTGGGCATGTCGGGCTGGAGTTTGAGAACAGATGTAGGAATCACATGCAACTGTACTAACATGGCATCTATCTAACAATAGTTCAGTATCATAGTGATTCAGAACTATTGTTCTAACAATCATAGATAAAGTATAGGGCGGTCAATGGGCCGGGTTTGTATAGGGTAAGTACTCTACTCCATATATACGCAAATTCTTTAGTATGCAAACCTGAATATTCAAGCCAAGTTTGGGGTCATGATTTTTGCCTAGTACTCGACCCAAAGTAATATATATATATATATATATATATATATATATATATATATATATATATATATATATATATATATATATATATATATATATATATATATATATATATATATATATATATATATATATATATATATATATATATATAATAAAAATAAAATTTTGAAATTATGTGGTTCCTCAACTGGGATTTCATTTTGGTGACCCGACAAAACCTGAACCTAAACCCAAACCCAATATACTATAATGGGTCGGATGCCCGAGCTGTTGACAGCCTAAGCGTAGACATGACTCTGAATTATGAAGTTTTAGTACATTGTAAGCCATTGATTTTCAAACTGTTTACATGTTTCAATCACGTGATTGGAAACTCATTTAAGATTACAACTACAGGGCCTGGTTTACCAAAAAATCAAGAAAAGCTTGAGAAAAGGAAAATATTTAAGTTTCCCGTATCCAATTTTGGCCTATTATGAGATGAGATTATGTACATAAAGAATGGGACCAGGTCCACTGGTCCAGTGTTATTAGGTCCAAGAGCTGACCCAGTTAGTCCGAGTGCTTTCGTTTGATTTTCACTGTTTCAGAGGGTGACTGTACACAATTTAAATATTTAAACCGAGAAACCTCTTAATTCGTAAGAGGAAGATCCTCTCTCATAAGGAAGATTATAAAAAAGAGAAGCCCCCCACTACACGACAAAACTTTCGATGCCACCGTCGGCCAGACAGATGCCGAGGGCTCGCGTCATTTGCCACCTGGACGGTGTGCATCGGAGAAAAAGTCGGTTTGATTAAAAAATAATATCTAGTTTGTGTCCTGTCAACTAACCCAAGAGTTGGGTCGTCTGGTTAAGACTTGAAAGTCATAAAACCTGACCATGGTTAGTCCAGGGTCGGTTCTTACTTCTTACCCCCTTCTGTAATAAGTTCTCATTAGAAAAAAAAGAACGTGGCGTTTTATTTATTTCAAGAGGAAACAGAGGGGTCCCTTCCCAACTCTCTCTCTGTCTGAGATAAGAAGAAGCAAAGCAAGCAAGCCGCCTCGGATGATGACCGTTCAGAGTGCGTCGTCACCACGCTTTGGTTTTGCTCCAGAGCTTCGGTTGTCGCAACCCAAAATGCTTTGAAGAAGCTGGCGGTTCCTTGGTCTCCGACTAGGACTACTGGAAATGGTGAAATTGGTAGGTTGAGCTTCGAGGCCGGTAGGTGGCGGGGTTTGCGTTTTCAGGTCTGGTGCGTCGGGAAGGAACCGAAGCTCTTCTCCGGCGAAGGTAGTGGTGCTTTATGGCGAGTTGGTATCTGGCAGCTGGGAGAAGAGTGAGGTTGGGTAGGGTCTGTTGGTTTTAAGGTTTCCCTTTTGCGGGGGGTCTGGATGCGAATTCGCTGGTGGGTGATTGGAGTGATTCTGAGTCAGTGGGAATTGAGCCGGAGTTCCTATTCCTGAGATTGTTTGGTGCTTTTCCGGCCGGAGGAGCGGGTTTCTTTCGGTGAGGAAATAGTGATTCTGGTGGAGACCGTGGAGAAATTAAAGAATTCTTCGGCCGTGACAGTGTCCAACGTGACGTCGGCGTCCGGTGAGGCCAGCGTTAACTCCAGCGGCAACCAGAAGCAGAACCAGGAGATGCCCACCACAGCTGTCGCACCTCCGATGCCCAAACGGAAGAGAAATCTGCCCGGAATGCCAGGTAGGGAGCTGTGTAGACGGAAGAGATCGAATTCCCGAGCACCCTTTTCCCTTCTTTTTTTTCTTACGGAATCTGGAGGAATTCACTCTCTGTTTCTTCTTTCTTTCTGTTTTTCTGCAGATCCGGACGCGGAGGTGATTGCTCTGTCGCCGAAGACCCTGATGGCGACGAACCGATTCGTGTGCGAGATTTGCAACAAGGGATTCCAGAGGGACCAGAACCTTCAGCTACACCGAAGGGGGCACAATCTGCCGTGGAAGCTACGGCAAAGGACGAGCAATGAGGTGAAGAAGCGGGTTTACGTATGCCCGGAGACGACGTGCGTCCACCACGATCCGGCGAGGGCGTTGGGGGATCTCACCGGAATTAAGAAGCATTTCTGCCGGAAACACGGGGAGAAGAAGTGGAAGTGCGACAAGTGCTCCAAGAAATACGCTGTCCAATCCGATTGGAAGGCTCACTCCAAGACGTGCGGCACTCGCGAGTACCGCTGCGATTGCGGAACCCTTTTCTCGAGGTCTGCTTTCCTCTTGATCTATTTCTCGTTCCATTCTCGCTCTGATCTTGTGTGTAAGAAACTTCGAATAAGGGGAGGATTCCGATGGTGGGTTCCTTTATGTATTTATATAGGAGGGATAGCTTCATTACTCATCGAGCTTTCTGCGATGCGTTGGAGGAGAGTTCTAAGGCGCAGGCGGTGGTGGAGAAGGAGCCGGCGGCTTCCGCCCGGCCGGCGAACTCCTCTTCGGACGATACCATCAATCCCAAATCGAAGATGGTGGACGTTGCTGCATCCCAGCCTGTTGCTTCTAAGAATCCCAACCTCCCCTCAACGACGCCTACTCCACCTGCCGTTTCTGTAGTGACTCAGCCTCTTGCTATTCAACAAGGTGAGGATGAGGGGGAAAAAATACATATGCGCCCAAAACCGTAATCTAAACCCATTGCTGCGTTGTCGTTTCTTCATGTTTTGGCCATAAATCCAAGTTTTGTCTGATATGCTCGTTTCGTTTGGTAGATCCTTTGTATTAAAGAAATATTTTTATTAATTAAACTCAAGTACCCAACAGTGACAGGGAGAAAAGATTAAAAGTATTCTTTTAGTTGGATTGATCTAAAGGTTCTCACGAAAACTTTAAGCTTTCAGTCTCCCCTTGTTAGCCAGATTTATCTGGTCTATGGCTATCCTTTTTGGCTAGACTTTTTTGAGTTTTGCTCTCCCTTTTTAATTCTTTTTTTCTTTGTTCTTCTTAAATGATGCCTACTTTTATTAGTTTAATTGTCGGCTGAAAATGTGTATGAATATTCAGAGTATGAACTCCTTTTCCTTTTGGTGCTCTTTTCTAGAGAGGGGAGATTCGGGAGGGTACATACACCCTTTTTTGCACAGCAATGTCGGGGGCAGCACCAGCATTTTCGCCACTCTCATGGCTTCGGGCGGCATACAGACGCAGACGCCGGATTTCACAGACATCATTGGAGCCATGAACCGCTGCAATGGCTTGGCATCCGGGAGCTCGACGTCGACCTCTTCGTCTTGCTCCCTTGCCCCGCAGGTCGCGCTCTGCCTCTCTTCCAATGCTTCGACTGCGGGGCCGTCGGCTGGCATGGCGGCTTTGTTCGTGCCATCTGCTCAATCTCAGAGCCACCACCGATTCATCCCTCAGCCACCTCACATGTCCGCCACCGCATTGTTGCAGAAAGCGTCTCAGATGGGTGCGACCGCAAGCAACGGCTCGCTGTTTCGAGGCTTCGGGCTGTCATCTTCTCCATCCACGTCTTCTTCACCTGCGTCTTCCCTGCAGCATGATCAATGGATCGATGGTTTGCACCACCCACGCCCAGAAGCGGGTTTAGGACTTGGATTGATGTCAGTTCCCTCTTTGAGCTATACTAGCCGCCTCAATGAGGATGTGGACATGGCGGAGCTAATGGCTAACTCCATTTTCGGGTCACCGGCCACAATTCCCAAGCCTACGACTCTTGATTTTCTTGGACTTGGAATGGGCGTTGCCCCTCCTCGGGGTTTCTCCGCGCTTATTACATCGGTCGGTAGTGGTGGTATAGAAATGGCGGCAGCTGGTGGTGGGACTCACAGCGGCGCCGGAAATTCTTCCAGCAAATCTTGGGATGGCTGCTGAGTAAGAGAGAGCATGGTGGTGATTGTGCTTTTAGACCGTTAGTTTTCCTAATGGCTAGTAAGTGATTTGGGTGTGGAAGGAGAGCTAGGATCTGATTGGCCTGGCAGCTTTGAAAGATACGTTGATATAAACCGATGGATGAAAACTTGAAAAGGCATGAAGGGAAAGGGTGATCCAATCATCTCTCATCTTTTTGAAGAATCTTCATAACCTCCATCGCATACCAGTGCACATCTGTAATATGTATATATTTTTATTTGCTCTTCTTTTTGTGTAGCGAAGGTGATTGTATATAATGTGTTTTCCTAAGGTCTCTCTCTCTCTCTCTCTCTCTATCTCTTAGTGCTCTGACTGTAGCTTACCGCTGCTGCCTCCGGCATCGAGTGCCATCTCCCGCCGATCTACCACTCTCGTTCTCTCTCTGTTTGAAGCCCACCCCATCCCCTCCCCACTCTCTTTCTCACTTGCTGGAACCCTCATTGAACCCACCTCCTCTACGCCCCACCGTCGTCCAACCTTTGTTTCATTCTATGCAGCATCGTCCCTCAACGCAGTGGAGCCACCGTCGCCCGACCTCTTCTCCAGCGATGCCTTCGCCGCACTGCGAGCCTGCAAAAAGGGATTTTACAAAGTGAAGGGGGGTTTCGGCCACCGACGTCAAGAATTTCGGGGTTTTGGCGACCAGCGTCAAGGATTCCAACCGTCGTCACAAATCCAACGGTGAGTGGTTCCTCTCTCTCTCTCTCCGCTTGCTAGGGCCATCGACGCAGATATAGCCCTATGCCGATGCCCTTCCACACCCTCACCATACTACCTCTCGGTCTCTCTCACCCTCTCTATGTGAGGAGTTTATCTTTGGACAGCTTCTATGGCACATCATCGTCACCATCGGCCAAATTTTGGAGCTTTTTGGGGCCTCAGCTCTCGTCAGCCTTGTCGCATCAACCGTGATGCCCTGTGTGTTTTGGAGAAGTCCCTTAACGATTGGGGGGCTGCCTATTGTCTGCGACAACATGGTGCTTTCGTTCGCCTGCCATTCCTCGTAACATCTTTCTTTCATCATCTCATAGAGGTTTTCGCAGCATGCCTGAAAACAAGATTGTTAATGCTCCATGACATTAGGCAATTCCTGCGAGCAGTGCGAAAGGAAGCGGCAGGGGCTTGCTCTGTCGGTTTCATCCTACATCCGCCGTTTTTCAGGCTTTCTGCGGAGGAACTGCTCGACGGATGGAAGCTTGTTCCGTCGGCGTGACAACCGTCCTTCAGTTCTGTCATTAGCAGAGCAGAGATTTCACGAGCTCGAAGGGCCGATTGGTGGTGCTTGAAATGCTTATCATTGAATTTTTGCAGCCACAACGGTTGTTTCCATTGTGGGTGCGAGCATCGGGGATGCAGACACCTTGTTTGTTGTGCTCGACAAAGCTTTTGTTGTTTTGTTTATTCATATTCGGATCCGGTACATGCACTGTGCGATTCACGAAAGAAGGTTACCTTCAACAATATGCAGGAGTTATGCTTGTTTGAATCTTTTGAGCCCTTGTTCCAAGCCTTTCGGGTGGGAACCATCTAGGTTCCCGTCCGTCGGACAAACAAAATTTTCACTGGAAAGTCTCCATTGTCACCGGAACTTGCGTCTTTAATGGATGACCGTTGCGAACCCGCGATGGAGCGGTCGTCACAGTTCACTATTATACCGGAGGGTCCTTTTCGATTCTTGGAGAAAAAATCTCCTCGTGAAGATGTTAACATCATTACTCACTCTGTGCTAGAGGATCAGGGTTATGGCTACTTAGATGTTGTGATCCCTGACACTTCATATTCTACCCGCCCTATTATGAAAACTTGCGATAAAACAGCCCCTGAAGAACGTATCATTCTTGGTCAGGGCATAAATATTTTTTTTATGCCATGTTGTTTTCTCGACGGTTGGCAACATAAAATATATCATCATTGGACCACTTCAGATTATCTTGAAAACTCCTACGACCTGCATCTTTTCTCTCACTTCTTGTTTTGGAACAAGAGCTTTTCTGTATCGGGCAGATATGGCTCTCACCTTAGTTTGTGCTGGGAGAGCGGGTCAGGACCACGACTTCTTCGCGGCTCCTCAAGCAGTGCAAATAGACATTGTGCACAGAGTCAATGAAGGAAAATCTTTAGGGGAAAAGGGGGATGATGATCAGTTGCTTTCTCAAGTGATGAACTTTGATGTCACGACGGTAGCACAACTACTGGGTATTGAGTTATCAAAATCGCAACTACATGAAATCTCGAAGGATCTTACGACCCATGCTACAACTGTGGTTTCATCAGTTAACCAGCCTTCCTCGGATGATTTGTCTTCAACGTCCTCTCGTTTGGGGTATACACAAAATGGAAGGGATGTCAGCACCATTATATCTCGCATGCAAAGGAGAGATGTTGTCTCGCCACGTCGTTCACCCCGGACACGTAGACCTCAGATTTTTTCATATTGTGTCCAATGAAGATGGCTTGCTGAAATATTCAGGGCCTAAACTGCCCGACAAAAACGCTTATTCTTATCTAATTGGATTAGACAGAAAAATTTAGATGTGATTGCTATTTGTGAAACAAAGATGCAAGAGGTTTCTATTGCTTCGGTTTCAGAGTTGTGGAGGTGTGCAAGCTTCTGTTTTAAAGCGGTTGTTAATCATGTTGGGGGTATTTTAATTTTGTGGAAGTCTTCATTGGGGGTGGCTCAAGTGGACCTCGGTCAGTTTTCGATTTCCATCGCTTTCACTGTACAAGCTCTAAACCGTATGGTCGTGCTTACTGCGGTATGACCCAAATTGCGCTTCTAGGAGATTATTGTTATGGGAGGATCTAAATTGAGTGCTCACTCTGGCTGGTGATTGCCATATTCTATTAGGAGATTTTAACTGTTTATTGTCCATTCAAGATTCGAACAATTTAGTGATGCCCAATCCGTCGATCAGAGGATTCCAAGATTTCATTGCCGCTAATCAACTATACCCCATGTCATTGTCTGAAGAAAGGTTTACTTGGACTAACCGAGAGGCACAACCATGTTGTAGGGTGCTAGATAGAGTCTTAATTTCAACTGGATTCCTCGAAATCATCCCAGATATAAAGGGGTGGATTATTCTCCCAACCGTGTCTGACCATGATCAGGTGATCGTGCAATGGGGAAGAGGCTTTAGATTAGTTCATCAATTTTCTTTCGAGCAGTGGTGGTTAACTGAACTAGAGTTTCATTCAGTGGTTGAAGGGTCCTGGACTTCGAGGGTTCATGAAGACAGGGCTGTTATCCGATACCAAAAGAAGCTTTTGTGCCTAGCAAAGGATATTAAACTTTGGTTGCAAAGGCAGTATGTGAGTAAGTTTCATGAGATGGTTGAATGAGAGGCAGAGATCTCATCACTGTTTACCCTATTATCTTCCACCGAAGGATTGTCGGACGAGCATATGAAGGGATTGCAAAGCAGACTTGCTGATCAGACGACATTATTGAAACATTGGAGGATAAAAGAGGAGTTTAAATGGAAGCAGCATGCTCGGGTGAAATGGTTGGCGGTAGGGGATTAAAATACTCATTTTTTTCATTCATTTGCTTCTGATCAGTTTAGATGAAGTATCCTTCAATCGATCACAATTGATGGGGTATTGTGGGAAGGGCAAAATCTTGTGCCAGCGATCTCTAACTATTTCGAGAAGCTTTATTCTATTCCGCCAAATACGGGAGGTAATATTGGGCATGAGTTATTTCATTCTCTTCAACCAGATCAGGTCTTAACATTGCAACATAGGTTTTCAGAAGCAAAAATCATGAACACAATTAAAGATTTGTCGGGTTGGAAGACACCGAGAGTAGATGGTTTCCCTGTAGATTTTTTCAAAGTTTTTTGGAGAGTAGTGAAGAGTGATTTGTGTATAGTGTTTGATGAGTTTCATCGTAACTTTAGACTGCCTAGGCACTGTCATGTCAGTTTAATCTTCCTTATTCCAAAAGAAAGCATCGCCACAAATACTATGCGCTTCCGTTCCATTTTCATAATGGGAGCCTTGTATCGTATAGTCGCAAATGTCTTAGCATCAAGACTAAAATTGGTGGCATCTAATATATTTTCTGATTTTCAGTTTGCTTTTATTTCAAATAGGAGAGTTCAACAAGCATATATATCGGCTTTAGAGGTCATTCATTCCATGCACGTGAGTCGTACTCCTTATTTCGTGTTGAAGCTTGACTTTAATAAAGCATATGATTCTGTGTACTGGCCTTTTCTTTTGCAAGTGGTGAATCACATGGGATTCAACAACCATTTTTCTAGATGGGTGTCAGAGCTCCTTACCAATGCACAAGCCATGGTGTCCATTAACGGGATAAAGGGGGAGCAGTTTTCATTGCAGTGCAGCCTACGACAAGGATGTTCGTTATCTATGCTTTTGTTTAATACAGTGGCAGAAGGACTTACAGTGGTTCTTAGACACGCGCATACAAGGGGCTTCGTACAATAGTTGGATATCCAAGGTTTTTTCGAGCATATTATACAATATGCAGACGATATGCTAGTCTTCGAAAGGGCTTCACTGCAGCAGATGCTTTGCGTAAAGCTTATTATCATGTTTTTTGCAGCTTTGTCTGGACTGAAGCTCAATGAAAATAAGTGTTCGGTCACGCTTCTAAATGGCAATCCGTCCAGTCAAAATGCGGCAGAAAAAAATTTCAACTGCGCTTTAGAGCCGTTGCCGATTAAGTACTTAGGGCTACCCCTACAAGTCAAGCCAACTTCTAAAACATCATGGGCACCAGTTGTTGACAAGGTGTGTCTTAAGCTTCAGTCTTGGCGTGCCAGATATTTGTCTTTTGCAGGCAGAATTACTTTGATCAGGCATGTTTTGTCAGCAATTTCAGAATTCTTCATGTCAGTTTGTGTCATGCCAGTCAACGTTGAGCAACAACTTAAGCGCGTCCTGTCCAGTTTTTTGTGGCGTGGTGTAAATAGACTTTATAAGAGGCACTTGGTGAGATGGGACTCCATCGTTATGCCAAGGACTATGGATGGCTTAGGAATTTTTGCTTTGCGTAAAAGGAGCGTGGCATTGACTGTGAAGCAGTGTTGGTTGGCTCATACTTCACAGTATGCATGTGCAAACTTTCTCCGACTGAAATATGGTCTAATCGATTCACTTGCTGTTCGTCGGGGGGCTCGTGGACCATACACATCGCATTTGAGGAAAATGTGTTTTAGGGCATTGCGTTTGTTTCTTAACAGGGATTTGGACGTGGGGGTAGACAGATCTTGGCTTCAATGGACAGTCTCAATTGCAGGAGTTTTCCAAGTCCACAAGGTCTACCGTTCTCTTTTACCTCCGGGTCCGGGCTGGATCCCCAAACATGTTTTATGGGCGAAGGGACCACCTTCGAGGACCAAAGTATTGGCTTGGTTGATTCTTTATGATCGGATACAAACCCATAACAATATCAAGAGGATGGGATTTCATTTTCCCAGTTGGTGTGTACTTTGTCGATAGGCTGAAGAAACCACACATCTTTTTTGGTCCTGTGAAGTGTTTCAGGAATTGTTTTCTAAAACTTGGAGGGCTCCATCAGTTGTTGTGAGGCAGAGTTGCTTTGCGTTAGATCTTATCCTCGACCCGACTATAATTAGATGCGAAAAGAAGTGGAGGACTATTTGGAGAGTTTGGTTATTTACAGTGTGGTGGTTCATATGGATGGCCAGAAATGATGCTACTTTTTGGGATGTTCCGTTCAACCTTAACCTTTTGACTCATAGGGTATTGGTTGATGTGTATGCTATCTTACATATATATCTCAAAGACCTGCCTCTGCCTAGATGTCTGTGGTCCTTGATGAGTTTTCTGTTTTGTGTTCGGGTTTTTCTGTTTTTGTGTAAATGGTGTTTTCATGTTGTGATGTTTTGTTTGTGCTTATGGGACTCAACGCTTTGTTGAGTTTCACTTTTAAGTAATGTTGATCGCTTTTCGTCTCTCTCTCTCTCTTTCTCTCTCTCTCTTTCTCTCGTGCGCGCTCGCTCGCTCACTCTGCCTGTTTCTTCATATGCATAAAACATGCATCAAACGAAAGAAAGGGTGAGCAGGAAGAATTCAAGCATAGGGTGGCAGGGTAGTCCTGAAATCTCTTTGCCCCAGCTTAGCAAATGATGATACTCAGGTTAAAGATGCTGTGAGCGTCGTCTCTCTCTCTCTCCTTACTTTTTTTAAACTATTCTAGTTAATCGTTGATGTCGCAATGTATTCGAGACTTGATTTTGATATCTTAGGCCTGTTTGTTTATATGAAAATCTGAACGGTTGGTGGGCATTTTTTTTAATATAGTATTTTTAGTGTCACAGGGCTTATTTCTGTCATAGGTTAGTGAGGTGTGACGGTCTTTCTTTACCGTTGCATGCCTTTTGATCACTTACTAACAACTAAGTTATCTCAGGCATAAAATGCTTCACAAACTCGTGATGCGTTAAATTGCTTAATCTGGTCAGCCTAATGGCCAAAGGTTGTGTAACACTTTTTAATTTGCAGAATCATTTCATTGGTCCTGTATTATCTCGTGCACAGTTGTATAGCGAAAGCTGATCAAGAGCATCTTTAGATGCATATTCTATGTAGTTCATGTCACTTAGTGCATAACTGTTTTATACTAGCTATCATTTTCAAAAAGAGGATAAATTTTTCCTTAGCTTTGCGTGTCATGAAGCATATTACAACTTCCTATGCACGCTACAACAAAATCTTGTCACTGAAAGAATAAAACTTTGCGGTCTTCAGTTTGAAGATCAATTAATTTGAATACCATAGCGAAGAGCACCATTCAAACTCATTTGTCTGTGTCTAGGCATTCACTCATCTAGCGTTGAGTCACCATACTCAACTGTAATCATCTAATGTGATCTCTGGAAGAATTAACCCTAACTCACATGCACTCTTGTGCATCCAAGCACTACACGTGAGAATCTTTTACAAACCGAAAGGTCTTTAACCAAATCTTCAAAGGCAACATCTTCTGATTCGCTAACACTGCTTAACCAAACAATGCTTCATGTATGTGCCACAACATAGCGACGCACTAACGATGATACAGTTATTTATCGCGTTCCATGCTACCACTGCATGTTATCGATCAAGCTAACACATACATCGTGTTTCTACACTCGATGCATTTTTTACTAAGTAGAGCTTCGCATTGCACATGCTCCATTTCGAAGGCTCGGTTCAGAACATTTTCTCTCACCTAAACCATTATCGTTTTCAATAATTCTGATGCAACTAAGAGCACAGTCTTAACAGATATGCAAATTTTTCTTTGTACTTATCTTTGATTTACTTCTTTTCTTCATCCTACTCAACTTGTTGTGGTTTTTATCCACTATCGCCGCAACCTTTAACACGTTAAGTTCCATTCCTTAATGCATCTTTGATCATTTAAATAGTGTTTTTTCGCTTCACCAACATCAAACATTCTTTTCTCATGGGATTCCAGTGCAATCCCATACACAAACAGGTTATCATCGCCTGCACAACAAACTTGTCATCTTTATGCTCATGATTGGAGTGCCTTTCAACCTCAGCAAAAACAATTTCAAGCCCTTCGTGGTCCTCACAGAGAAAGACGACCACCAATGCATGCTGTAGGAATATCAACTCCCTTAAGACACCAACTTGCGGTTTTTCAACGATCCAAACTAGTCTTCGGTGGGGAACACCCACTTTCGTATCACCTCAAAGCAGTCATTCAAAGCGTTTTCCTGACAATCGTTCTCACAAGGACACCTTGGTTCAATGCTACAACTCTCATCTAGAGCCAATACACTGTAACTTTCTTTCAGATTCAGCAAAACATTCTCGCAGAAACCAAACCGATGAGTTACGAACAATAACTTTTTTCGCACAAACAATCCACAGAAGAACTGCCAACTCAAAGGTCTAAAATAATGAGTATTCTGTTTAACATGGGCACTTCACTAACGCACAATCTTGAAAGAAAATATAGAAGTTTAGTTGAATATCTCATACCTAAAGGTGTAAATTCATCCAGCCGAATCCAACGTCCATTCTCTGTATGCAAAAGGCAAACGTCACGCTTCACCTGCGAGCCTAACGCACAATTGGTAGGAATATTTAGCTCATCTACGTTCTCTTAGTTAACTGAACAACAATCTTGTACTTTTGCTTACCATGGTCAGGATGTCCCATACTATTCTGTCAACATCTTGCTTCTGTGCTCGGTAAGTATAAATTTGCATAACCAAGATAAACCATCTTTATCCTTTTCAGTATCGCATATAATGAATAACAAGGTCTTCATGAATCTTTATGCTCTGATGCTAATTTGTCACTGACCTATTTTTTTATAGGCTAGTGTAGCGCGACGGTCCTTCCTTACCATCGTATGCCTTTTTATCGCTCACTCGCAACTAAGTTATCACGGGCATAGAATGCTTCGCAAACTCGCAACACGCCAAACTGTTTAATCTGATCAGCCTAACGGCCAAAGGCTACGTACCAACACATTTCCATGTGCTAAATCATTTCATTAACTCCACACATCACTTCGTGCACAACTGCCTAGTGAAAGCTGATCAAGCGCATCTCCATATGCATATTCTATGTAGTCCATGCCACTTAGTGCATAGCTGTCTCATACTAGCTATCACATTCGAAAAAAGTACAAACTTTGCCTTAGCTTTGTGTGTCATAGAACATATTGTGACTCCATGCGCACGCTACAACAAAACCTCACCACTGAAGGAACAAGACCTTACACCATAGCTAAGAGCATCACTCAAACTAATTCGTTGGCGCCTAGGCATTTACTCGCCTAGTCCCGAGTCACCATATTCGGTTGGAATCACCTAATGTGATCTCTGAGAAAATTGGCCAACCCACATGCACTCCCGTGCATCCAAGCGCTATGCGTGATAATCTCCCGAGAGGTCCTTAACCAAATTTTCAAAGACAATATCCTTTGATCCACTGACACTGCTTAACGAAACAATGCTCTACGATGCACTAACGATGATACCGTTACCTATCATGTGCCATGCAACCACCGCATATCATCATTCAAGCCAACACATACGGCATATTCTTAAACTCGATGCATTTTTTATTCAGTAAAGCACATGCCCCATTCAGAAGGCTCGGTCCGAGACATTTAGTGTCTTCTAAATAAATACTAACAATAAAATCATTATAGGCGGGAGTCCCTGCAGGAGGAACCGAGCAAGCAGATCGGTGGAAAACTAAGACAGTGACACCACCTTTTCATCGTTTCCAGCCTCTCTGCTTGGTATCCGTTTGTGTTGGGGTGTGTTTTTTAGCTCGTGGAAGATGATGATTTAGGTGGTCTGTTTGTCATTTAGGGCCATCATAATATTTGCAATAATTGTTGAACTTGGGGTCGAGATGGGCGGCATTGACCCGGTTGGATGGTGGGTCCGTCCTCTCTGTGTATACTGTTTTTCCTTTTTCTGAAATAACTATTTTGACGCAATTGGGGCCTCCTCTCCTCTCCCGACTGTAATAATCGAGTCCCTTTATTAACTCTGACACCCCCCACAAGTCCAGACCTCTTCCACACTCAACATACAGAAGACACAGAGAGAAGTGGGGCAGGTTAAGGGACGTCATTGGGTTGAATTGATTTGGTCGAGCTACTCACCTGCGCATTTTACAACTCTGTGGGTTCTAAGATGACCTACCCTTGGTTTCTAACAAGATTCTTTTGGCACTTTTGATGCTCTTGTTTTTTCCGAAATGGTTAAGATGCATACTGAAAAAGGAACCACTCCGGTATGGATAGATGTAGGGGTGGCAATCTGTCGGGTTGGCGGGTCGGGTCCGCAGGTTGGCGGGTCAGCATACCTCAACACGAACTCGACCCATTTATTAAACGGGTCAGCTGTGGCAAACATGAACCCAACCCATTTATGAAACGGGTAACCCGACACGATACGATTAACCCGTTTAATAAACGGGTCGGGTAAACGGGTTGTCGGGTTGGTTCGTGTTAACAGGCGGGTTGGGGTTGGGGTCGGGTAAACGGGTTGGCAGGTCAGATTCCGGTAAACGGGTTGACTTACCTGCCTAACCCGTTTATTAAACGGGTCAGCCGGGTTGGCATAACCCTAACATGAACCCGACCCGTTTAATAAATGGGTTAGGCGGGTTGACCCATTTACGATACGAACCCGTTTAAGCCAAACCCAAACCCGCCTAAGAAGCGGGATGGCAGGTCATGTCAGATTTTGCCACCCCTAGATAGATGATCATATTTGCTTTGGTCAAAGGTGGGGATAAACAGTTACAGCTGAGAAAGCAAAAGCTAACAATCACAAGGACAATTTTATGATCAACTGTCGCCAAAACGATCACGACTGGCAATCACAATTACAACTTGCACTTTTCTCATGTTTCACTAACCTTGAGAAAGTATTGCAATTGTGATTTACAATTATAAGATCTTGAGAAAATCCAATAATCACACGGCAATGCAAACGAGATATATGAGTTTGGTGGAAACCAAAGAATGGCACATCCCTGGGTAGAGGTTACTCTGGTGCCTGCAAAAAATAAAAAACATGTAGTAGACTGGTAGTGGGAAGTGAGGTGAAATAACATGGAAAAGTTGAAAGTTCAGAGAAAATGGAAAATTTTGAATTGCGGATCAGAGCTGATTTCTTGGGGATAGAGACAAGGTCTTTGTGCTCATCTAAGCAGATGTGAACCAGTTGGGATAAGTCATAAGTTCTAGTGTAGCAAGCGCAGATCAATGTTGAGTTGCAAATTGGTGTTGCTGTGAACATTGCTATTAAACGGGAGGGTGGTGTGTGTTCTCCATGGAAGAGAGACTCTTTGCTACAGTGCGTGTTTGGGGGTCTCAATGAGAGCCACACACGTAAGCACATGGGGCTCGTACTTAGCATTGGAGTCTGATGCGGTTGCAAAGACTTAAGTACCCTTTCTTGCTATTCTTACCATGAAACGATGGTTCAAGAAAATAACAAAAATATCCTCTATTCAAAAAAAGAAAAACGACGGTTCGAAAAAAGGATAAAAATATCCTCCATCCAGAAAGTTGAGGATGATGTTAACTCTTCAAAGTCCAAATATCGAAACAAACATGAAACACTCTTTCTTTTTCGTTTGAACTTTCCGTCGTCATCTTCTTCTTCTTCCTTCTCCGTGAAACACTGTAAAACCTAGGGGTGGCAAAATCTGACCCGACCCGCCAACCCACTTCTTAGCCGAGTTAGGGATTGGCTTAAACAGGTTCATGTCGTAAATGGATCGACCCGCCTAACCCGTTTATTAAACGGGTTGTGTTCGTGTTAGGGGTATGCCAACCCGCCAACCCGTTTAATAAATGGGTTAGGCGGGCGGGTCAACTTGTTTACACGAACCCGTCAACCTGCAACCAGAGTCCTGCCAAATACACAAACACAAATCCTATTATGGTAATCGGGTCCCATCACCAAGACCGGCAGGTTTCTGAGCGAGATTCCGACCGATGACAGCCTCGTCGGAACCCTAATCCCCCAACTGAAGCTGACAACAATGTGCTTTCTCACCGGAAAGGCGCTCCTCGCGCGGATCTTGACACCAAAGAATAGGCCATTGATCACGCCGACAAATGATCCCGATGCCACCGCCGATCCGTCACGCTGCTAGGCCGCGACCACTCATCTGTTCTCGCATAACCCTAGCCAGAGACGATCGGCCGATCCTCCGTCGCCGTTCTCCTCCAAGAGGCTGTTTACCTCCAAACCCTCGCCCCTCTTTCGGTCAAAGAAGGCGCCGGGATTATCAAAGAATCCGATCGGCGGCGATCTAGCTGTCTTCTTGATGGAGAAATCGTCGGCCCGGGGGTTGAACCGAACGAAGAACTTGGGGTCGCGACCGCCGCGAAGGAGGTCGAACTCGATGCTCATGGAGAGCGGGGGAGCCGAAGGGGCTAATGCTGGTCTTGACGACGAGGCAGAAGGCGTTGGGGCGGTACGAGAGGCGGACAGAGGGACCAACATCGAAGGCGGTTGCGAGGCTCATGCAGAGCTCGACGGCAGAATCTTCGATCGAGACCCGTTTATTAAATGGGTTAACCGTATCATGTTGGGTTACCCGTTTAATAAATGGGTCGTGTTCGTGTTTGCCACATCTGACCCGTTTAATAAACGGGTCATGTTCGTGTTGAGGTATGCTAACCCGCCAACCCGACTCGATTGCCACCCCTAGTAAAACCTTCTCTCTCTTTCTAGAAAAGAAATTAAGGGAGGCAAAGAACCTACGATCCAATGGCGATCATCGTCCTCTTTCTGCTAGCAGTGGCTGAAATGTTGCCCTTGTCTAGCGGACAATCGACTGCGATGGCCCCTCCGTCGCCTTCGAGGTACACCTACAACAAAATAATCCTCCAGTACACCTACAACGAAGTCTTTCACAGTATAATCTGTCTACCCCTACGTTGGCAATACTTTCGATCAGGGCTATGCCTTCCAAGTCACCCTGACGCTGCTTAACACGGGCGTTCACACCCTCAAGTCTTGGTGGGCATTCATCGAGTTCTGGCACTGCGAGGTCCTCATCTCGACCTCAGACGTCGTGCTCTCCGACAGGACCCACCTCCCCGCCAATATCGAGAATGACACGTTCCTCTCTGGCTTCTTCATCACGGACCTCAAGACTGCCATCAGGACGACTGACGACTACAACCTGATCACGACA
This sequence comes from Nuphar pumila, assembly GCF_984573655.1. Classification (NCBI taxonomy): domain Eukaryota; kingdom Viridiplantae; phylum Streptophyta; class Magnoliopsida; order Nymphaeales; family Nymphaeaceae; genus Nuphar; species Nuphar pumila. The sequence goes on from NC_143253.1 coordinate 137,586,899, forward strand.
AAGATCGTGCTCAAGGGGGCAGTGTTCGGCATCACGATTTACGATTTACATACAGTAGCGATTTACGAACATCGCGTAGCGCAAAAAAAATGGCAAATCGCAAAATCGAGTAGCGATTTATGAAAATCGCGTAGCAAAAAAAATGGCAAATCGCTATGCGATTTTCGTAAATCGCTATATCGAGTAGCGATTTACAAAAATCACGTAGCAAAAAAAATGGCAAATTGCTAAATCGAGTAGTGACTTACGAAAATTGAGTAGCGAAAAAAAAAATGAAAAATCACTAAATCAAGTAGCGATTTATGAAAATCGCGTAGCAAAAAAAAATCGCGAAAAAAGGTGTTACAAAAACCTCGAGCAAGAAACAACCGAAGGAAACATATGAGCGCCACGATCAAACAAAATACTTTATTGCTCTTTTCCACAGTCGGACCCCCTTCCTGTAAGGGCAAAAATTCTGAATCAAGCTCTACAACTCATCAAGTTGAACCATGCTACAGTCAGTGTGCAGGTCAGTCAGTGTTTGATAGAGTAGTGTAGGATCGTATGTTGAATGTGCACAGAGGCAAAAAGAGAAGGGAGAGAGAGAGAGGGTTGATGTTCATGGCCTTCTTCATGTGAGATTCCTTTCTCAGATAATCCTGCAGTGCAGGGACGAGGTCTTAAATAACCATCTTCGGGGTACTTAAGTCTTTGCAACCGCTCCTTTTCTAGAATCATCGTTTTATGACATCAATGGAGGAAAGGGTACTTGAGTCTTTGCAACCGCACCAGACTCTGATGCTGATAAACATGGGGATACAAGCCGTACGTGCTTACATATGTGGCGCTCATTGAGACCCGAACATGCGATGTAGCTAACAACCGTCTTGGGGGGGGAAAGAACGGTGGTGACTCAAGAGTGGTGGGTGCTGACAAGACGGCCCCCATAAATGGAGGCCTGAGGTTTGGGGTGAGCGCAGAAATGAATGCATATTATTACTATTGGTGGCATCAGGGGATCAAGCAACTTGGTTGGATCCAGAGTTTGGGTAAGTACGTACATGACCATATGCGTGCATTACGATGTGATATGTTCATTTCTGTTAATGGATAATACTTGAACGTGGTTATAATGACAATAAGCTATTGTACAAACTGGGCATGTGCCGTGAACAGCGGGCCCATGCATGTAGTTATCCATATGCTTCACACGCACGCACACTCAGAGGTTTTTGGTGGTTTGGTGTTGTCTAGTAGAAGATATTAGGTCTAGGAGGCTATGAGTAAAGTGGAATTCCATATAGCGTGTCCGTGGAAGCAACCAGCGCACAATTTGTTCCATGTTAAGTCCCTTTATGGCTTGTTTGATGGCTTGTCCAGGATTGAACTAAATGAACAAACAAAACTGACTGTAACAACTTAACCAATTCCAACATTTGTTTCAACCGTACACGGAAGTAACTACTTCCAGCTGAGGGTTACCTTCTTTGAATGCTGGCAAATGGGACTCCATGAATTCCCTGCAACCTTATAACACCAGACTTTCATGAATAATTTCTTTTCATGATCTAATTACAGAAAATTCAAGCACAGATCATGTCCTATGCAGTAATAGATCGAGGATTGGAAACCGTTCAAGTTACAATAATACAAAGTTCACCTACAGCAATGCATTCTGCATGGCACAGGATGCACTACATTGCACTTGAGTCATTTTGCCCATAGAGGCACTGTATGATGCTGTGCCAAATAGAACTCTCCCTGCCCAGTGCCCAACAAAAATATGCAACAAAGCAATGCAACTTTGAGAATGACAGAGAAGAGAAGAAAATAGGTCCACTCTCTCTCTCTCTCAATGACATTCTTCAAAATGAAAGAAGGGGAGAATACAATAAAATCCAGTGACACAAGATCTTGCATAATTTTAAAAGCAAGGCATACAAGGGGGAACAACAAATAAGAGATAAAGAAATAAGTGAAACAAATCTGGTTAATGTCCTACGCAATAACTGATCAACTTGTTCGAAGGAACAGGGATTATGCTCATCATTGTTTGAATAGGATGGCTTGCATTGGAACATCTGAATTTCAAAACAATTATTGTAGGTGTACTTGTTATAAGCAACACAGTTACTATTAAACAAAAAAACTTGAAAATGATTGAGCAACAAGACATATCCTGAAGGCAACAGTACACTCAGAAAACATGGAGATAAAGAATACAAAGCGTCTCATATAGACATGCAAAATCAAGCAGAGCAATCTAGAGCACAAAATGAATCACCTTATTCCTCGACTGCTTCCGCCCCCAATCACAGTAGCTCACAACCAGCTTCTTTAGTTGCCACACCCCTCTCAACGCTATTCAACCTCTAGGACTAAATCTTCGTCAAAGATACCGTACACCATAAGAAAATTGAGCCAGCAAACCCTGGTTGCTACTCAAAGTGCTGAACCATACCCGCTAACAGAAGCAAAGAACAAAACAAGGCAGAGAATCCTCAGTGTATATTTCAAATGCATATGAACGAGATTGTTGATCATGGATCAACATCCAAAAGCTAGGAAATTCATCACAGGCAATTTGGACTAGAACATCCAACATCATTTATTCAACTCTAAATTCATCATACTCTGCGTTTGAATCTGCAGAAGCGACAATCAGAAGCCCAAACTCTAAAATCAAGAAGATGGGTACCCCAAAATTCAATTCAATCAGCATTAACACACACACACACAGACCTGAGGTTCGGGGCGTTCTTTTGCAGTTTTGCCTGGGACTTAATCTGGACTCTGGAGGGTGGAGTCGCCGCCGGAACCCTCACCGCCACCGAGAGAGAGAGAGATATAGAGCGAGAAGGGGGAAGAACGAAGAGGAAGGGGGAAGAAATGGGGGACACCGCCGGTCTCGCCAGTGGTAATCACCACTGGCGCTGGTGACCCCCGGCGCCGCCTCGGTCTCGCCGGCCTCGTCCCTCGCCTCTGGCTGCAGTCGAGAGAGAGATATTTTCGTGAGAGAGAGGAGAGGAGAATGAGAGTGTCGGGACCCTCTCTCTGGACTTTTTTTTTCTTCCAATACGCCGTACCCGGGTCAACGTTCCAAACGTAAGAGGGGTGTTACGAAAATTACAGTCGCCTGCAGTGAGGATTTCAGTCAAAAATCCAAAGTAGACAGAAGACCAAATAAGCTCTTCCTGGTAGTGTTGTTCAAGGTTACACCATGTCGTAGTTTCTTTCAGGTTCTGTCAAGCTTTACTAGTTAATTAGGTTCATGGAGATTATCAGAGAGTAGTATGAGGCAGCCTACTATTAAAAATACGAAACTGCTATTTTTTTGTAAAATTGCCTTCAAAATTGTCAAATCTGTCTGTTGTCTAAAATCTTCAATACTGCTATTTTTATGATCTTTTTAGCTTAAGCACCTATAGTTTTCGGTGCTAATTTCCTTCTTATGCAAGTTTCTGCTGTTTCTATTGAAAACTCCAACTTCGTAAATAACTGGAGTCATTGTGCATTAAAAATTTATCAAATTTGCATAAAATAAGTGTGAGCCAACTTTTTTTAAACTAGAATCGACAAACATCACAAATATTTGAGTTACCTCGCATAAAAAATATAATAACATCGCATAAAAAAATTATGAATTTTTTTAACTTGAATCAACAAACAACGCAAATACTTGAGTTACCTCACATAAAAAATGTAATAACGTCATATAAAAATTCTGCAATTTTTTTTAACTCAAACTGACAAACATCACAAATACTTGAGTTGCCTCACAAAAAAAAATGCAATAATATTGCATAACTCAAACCAACAAACCTTGCAAATACTTGAGTTACCTTACATAAAATATGTCGAACAAACTTTTTTTTATACTCAAACCTCCAAATATTGTAAATACCTGAGTTACTTCAAATAAAAAAATTCACATAAAAAATCTGCAATTTTTTTTTAAACTTGAATCGAGAAAATTTGTAAATACCTAAGTTTCTTCGCATAAAAAATAAAATATATATCATCGCATAAAAAACTGTGAATGTCTCTTAAAATTTAAAACGCACACATTTTTTCTATGTTTGAGATGCTAATATTGGGTCTGTATTAGGGTTATTTTCGAATCGGCACCAGCATCTCAACATTTTTGCTTCTTTTTAATAACAAAATCTTGGGTTCTTCGTGGTTCTCAAAATTCCCTTCGCAAATTTTTTGAGTTTTTTTTTTTATCTTTGATGATTTCCTATGATTCTGACGAGGTTACAACATCCTTCCCATCGACTTCTCTTGTTAGATCTAAAGGTGAGTTTTTTGTGGTCCTCAACTTGTGGACCTCAAAATCCCCTCTAAACATATAGTTTAGTTTTTTTTTTTTGAAAGAATATAATATATTTATTTTGAAGATGTGTGTTAGCTTTGAAGATGCTTTATCACATAAAAAATTAATATTTTTGTTTTTTTTTGAAATTTTTTATCCATTATTATATGATTTTTTTTATTTTTTTGTGTATGTATGATAGAGAATTTCACCCAGGTATGTATTTAAATGTTCTTGTTTGTGATGAGCATCAAAAGACTGGTATCACAGATGACAGAAAACAGATAATCACTTACTCCAAGCAAGTTAGTGAATTTGAATTGGCAAAGTTAGCTAAAGCAAAAAAGGCAATGGCTGAAGCAGAAAAGGCAACGAGAACCATAGCGCAACCAGCAGAATTGAACATTGCTACGCTACAGGAAACCACAAAGGTAGAGCAATTGGCATCGCTAAAAGAACACACTCCGTTAGTGACAAAAACAGTGCCAACGAAAGCTCTGTGGTCGGCAAAAGAAAATGAAGTGCAAATCAAAGCTCTAATAGTAACATTCACACAAAAGAGAGTGACAACGTTTGAAAGAAAAAAGAAAAAGAAAAAGCTAACAACTGAAGAAGGGGATAATGTTGAATTGTGGGGCGAATTTGATAATATATTCAGATGACGATATTAAGAAGAAGTAAACATTGAATGCATGAATGTTATTTAATTTCTCAATGATGTTTTAAATTTAAATTTGACAGATTTTATGATATTTTTTAAATTCTTACAAAATTTATTTTAAACTCGAACCTCAAAACCACGCAAATACTTTACTTTAGATAAAAATTTCCAGAAATATGCATAAAAAATCTGTAAATTTTTTTTCAAACTCGAACATCAAAACTGCACAAATACCTGAGTTACTTCGCATAAAAAATCTATGTAATTTCTTTTAAACTCGAACCTCAAAACCTCACAAATACTTGGGTTACTTTGCATAAAAAATATAATAACTTCGCATAAAAAACTGTAAAATTTCTTTTAAACTCAAACCTTAAAACCTCGTAAATACTTGAGTTACTTTTGTATAAAAAATATAATAACTTTACATAAAAAACTGTAATTTTTTTTTAAACTCGAACCTCAAAACCACATAAATACTTAAGTTACTTCACAAAAAAAATGTAATAACTTCACATAATAAATGGTGTAAGTTTTATAAAATGAATTTTTAAAAAGATATTTTTGATAAAAATATTTTGTGAAAGCCAAACACCAAATAATAAAAACCAGCTCACACTAGGGTAAGATCCGGGTCGAACTTAAGGAAGGGGGTGAAAAAATTTGTATTCTACAGAAATGCAATCTTTTTTGCCTTAAAAATTTATAAAAATAACTAACTAATTACAATGAGTTACCCTCTTACAGAGGGCTCAAAAATAATAAAGGGCCTTATTACAAACCCACTTAAATTAAATAATCCTAAAGCTAAAAGAAAAGAAAAAAAATAAAGAAAAGGGTCTTCTTGCTTGAGCCCTAGTCCCTTGATATGCGTTGCTTCGCTTGAATCTAAGAGCTAATGGTATTTCTTCTTGATTTGCCTTGCATTCATTGCTTACATTTCTCATACATCTTCCGAAGGGCCTTCTAAAGGGCTCTTTTAGGGGCCTTCAGGGGACCTTTTAGGGACCTTCGAGGACTCTTTTGAGGAGCTTTTTGAGGGCTGATCACACATGCAAACATTTTTTGCAACACAAAAAAGACAAAACAAAACAAACTACAGAAACTATACCAAAATCTAATGTTAGTCAAATCCAAAACAAGAAACAAAAATCTAACAAACTAATATTCAAATGTAACTAACTATGAATCAAACTAATGACTGAAATCAAAGGAAATACTAAAAAGAACAATGACTTAAATAACTTGAACTAAAAAAACTGAACTAACTAATTCACGCTTGAACTAATTGAATGATGTAGGGCTGAACACGGTTCAACGTCAAACTTATGAAAAAAATTGAATGTAGATAAATAAAAATTCTGAATCAAACACATTAAGCACAATATGCTAAATCAAACAGCCTAAACGCAAAAGAAAAATATCATTGAATGCAACCACTTGATAAGAACACGTAGGCCCAGGATCGACCAACGTCAATCACGTTGGTGTGTGTGATTTACGTTGGGTTCTTAAAAATATGTATGCAGGACCAGATCTGCGTATTCTGTGAAGGAACAATGCAGATCAATTGATCAATACGATCAAATTCAGAGATTGGCGAGATGTGTAGTTCTCGTGTTCAACGAATAAATGCAATCTGCAACACCCTGTTAGCATGAAATTTGTTATATAACGTGATATGTAATTCAACGTTGTAGGTCTCATTATATTCTGGAATGATCTAACACCAGACACGGCTGGCGTGAAGCGAAAACTTCACTCAGACCGTATCGGGTTACCACAGGCCTGATCTGCGTTTAGTGAAACTTGTGTGGTTTGCAAATGACACAGATCACACAAGTTTTCTAATATCTGAAGACCAAATCACACCAAACACTTCAATGGCCAGGAAAATGAATCGACTATACTATGTTTTCTAAAGAAAATGAAAACAAGAACAAATCAAATATTATGTTAAGCAAAAATTGAAAAACTAATGTATGCTACTTATGCCTAATCTAATATACAAAACAAAAAAAACTGAGAAATTTGGAAACAGACTATCCTATATGCGATATGTGCGAGATGAATATGATGCACGTAAACTAAAAATAACATCTATAATGAACACAAAATCATGCCAAAAGAAATCAACAAACCTAACTATGAACTATAAATATAATATAGAGAAATGATGGAGAAGGAATGTACCATGTGGTTGCTTTCAACGGAAGGGTTGAGAAGAAGAACGACCTTCCTCCGAGCTGCACAAGCCTCCGACGATGGGGAGAAGAAGAAACCGGCGACATATGAGATTAGAAGACAAGAAGAACAAAAGTGAGAAAGAAGAAGTTAAGAGGGAGAACCGGCTGGATAGAAACGGGGAAGAAGAGAGAAGAGAGAAGAGAGAGAGAAAGAGGGCTGGCATGTTTCTCTAGAGTAAGACATCCCCTCCTTCTTGAAAAATATATTTTATACTAAAAAAATAGGGTGAAAACGATTTTTCTATAAAAACACCAACTAATTTTTGAAAATTTCAAAACTACACTTCTAAAAAATATATTTTAAAAAATAATCAATCCTAAACTAATTAAAACACAGTAAAAACATAGGGAAGGTTTGAAATTGATGATTTTAGCTTTATTTTGATTTTAAAGCAGTATATTGAAAAACACTGACAAGAATGGGTTTTTAATTCATTTTTTTGTCGGATCATGCATAAAAATATGTATATAAAATGCAGAATTTATGCATGATCAATAAATCTGCAAGCTTTCTTTTAAACTCGAACCAACAAAATGCATAAATATCTAAGTTAATTCACATAAAAAATATAATAACTTCATATAAAAAATCTATGATTTTTTTTAAACTCAAACCTCACAAATACTTAAGTTAATTCACATAAAAAGTGTAATAAATTAGCATAAACAATCTGCAAATTTTTTTTTAAACTCAAACCTCGTAAATACTTGAGTTACTTTATATAAAAAATATATTAACTTCCCATAATAAATATGCAAACGTTCTTTTAAACTCGAACAAACAAACTACGCAAATACCTGAGTTACTTTGCATAAAAAATATAATAACTTTGCATAAAAAACTATAAAATTTCTTTTAAACTTGAACGTCAAAACCTCGCAAATACTCAAGTTACTCCTTATAAAAAATATAATAACTTTGCATAAATAAACTATAAAATTTCTTTTAAACTCGAACCTCAAAACCTAACAAGTACTTGAGTTATTTCGCATAAAAAATATAATAACTTTCTTTTAAACTTGAATAAAAAAACTTCATAAATACCTGAGTTACTTTGCATAAAAAATCTGTAATTTTTTTTTAACTCGAACCTCAAAACCTTCCAAATACTTGAGTTACTTCGCATAAAAAATGTAATAACTTTGTATATACAAACTGCAATTTTTTTTAAACTCAAACCTCAAAACCTGGCAAATACTTAAGTTACTTCATATAAAAAATATAATAACTTCGCATAATAAATCTACGAACTTTCTTTTAAACTCAAACTGACAAACTACACAAATATCTGAGTTGCTTCACATAAAAAATGTAATAACTTTGCATAATAAATCTATGATTTTTTTTAAACTCAAACTTTAAAACCTCACAAATACTTGAGTTACTTCACATAAAAAATATAATAACTTTGCATAAACAAACTGCGAAATTTCTTTTAAACTCGAACCTCAAAACGATAAGTGCGAGGGTTAAAAACTTGGTATACAAACTAGTCAAACCGTCAAATATAGAATCAATTACAACTTCATTTCAATGACTTATAAAATAATCAAAAACATAAATCACTGCCCTAGATCCCTCAGTCGTATTTATAGCTGCTCGTTCTCCTTAACATAGTTTTCTATGATTGCAACTTGATGTTGTATAATGGCTGACATTACAGTAAGTGTTTCCTTTAGCACAATGATTTTGACCTCCTTTGCAATAAGCATATCCTTTAGTTTCCCGATCTCTACCAGCGCAAGAGCCAACTGAGTATCTGCTCCACTTGTGTTTTTTCTGTGCTTTTGGTCATGCTCCTCCTTCTCATTCTCCTCTTCAGTTGTCTCTTCAAAGAGATTGCCTGCATCATGATGAGAAGCTATAAGAAAGTCATCATCGACAATTACCATGAAGGACAAGTAGATGTCTTGGCCACCATCACACCAGCCTGCAAGTTTCAATTGGAATAGGGTGGAATAATCCTTTGACTTATCTTTGATTCTCAACGGCACAATTTTGCTAACTGCTCTAGGGCAATTGGTTCATTGCTGAACATAGTCAAATTGTCAGACCACTTGGTTGGCCATTTGGCGCTCCACTTTATTTATGTTGTACAACCAAATATCCCTCTTTGTGATAGCCTTTGCTTGCACAATGACTTCCCGATTCTCTTCCTCCTCACCCACATCTTCATAGGAGCACCACTTTACTTGCATAATAAAGTTTCATTTCATAGTTAGTCATATATTGTATTACTTCAAAACATGTATGATATGTTAACAAAAAAATATACTTACATCTACCCTGGTTAGCTTTTATATTTTTTTTAAAGTACTAGTCACAACTCATATGATGACGAGACTTCCTTCCACTAGGCGCGTCTTCATTGATATTTTGTCTCCATATTGATTGATATGTAAATTCATGGATAACCTGACATCTCAGGGGCCTTCCAACATATATGTGCTCTCATAATGAAACCAACAAGGATTTATATAAGGATTAACACATAACAACACGATAAATTACATAAAAAAATAAAAAAATGACAAACATGGTAAATTATATAAAAAATATTTTAGCTTAAATCAACAATTTGAGTACATTGAAGGAGTAACTACATCCAACAAGACCAACATGCCGGTCAAGTTTACCTTTTCGACTTTCATGCTATACAAAGAGGCATAAAGGTGTGCAAGCGCAACTGCTTTCCATGCGTATTCATCGATGCGATCTAAGATTGCCACCAAATTAACATAGAAACTATGGATCAACTTTCCACCGTTGTCAATGAATAGACATGCACCAAAGAAGTAGAGCAAGAATTCTCTCAGATCCTTCTCTTAGGTACTACCGACCTTCCTTTCAGCACACGGTAGTTTGCCCTTCAGCCTTTCTTCTTCGAAGGCACCATCTATCGCTTAGAAAACCGTGGTAGCCAATTGCTTATGATTTTTCCACCACTAACCACTCATTGGCACCCTGTGACACTTTAATCTGATGATTTGTGTCACATCCTCCAACATGATGGTCATCTACATATCTCCAAATTGGAAGGTGTTGGTTTTTAGACCCCAAAACTTTACCACGACTTCTAAGAAAGGATGACTATTCTTCAATGGCGAGTTCTCAAAGAAACTTCAAAAATACATAACATGAAGCGTTTCCTCAATGTCTTTTAGGAGAGCTTGAAACCACTATCATGCTTGGAAACAATAGAAGTGGTGCATGCGGCTGACATCGGCTTGTGGCTCTTGTTTAGAAGCATCAAACCTTCTTCTACTCTTCGAGGAAATCCTTAGAGCTTATACTTTCTTCTCGCCATCCGCCCATTGTTGTAATGTCTCTAGGCCTTGTTGAGCTGCCTTCTCCCCTTGTTGAGAAGCGTCCACTTGTTGCACAACCTTAGCTTAGAAGCATTCATCCATTGTGCAACTCGGTCCTTCCCTTACTGAGGTTCATCCTCTACTCTTCTATCATCTATATTCGCAACAAGGGGAGGAGGCAACTTAAGTATATCTCCAACAACCTTCGAGTGAGTGCATGGCTCAAACAAATGCTCTTTCTCTGAGTTCCCCTCTACCCCTCCTCCTTAGATGCTTCGAGAATAGGAGACATCATTGTGACAACAACCCCTTCATCCATTTTTTTGGCTAGTGTTTGTGGTTGCTTCTTATAGAGTGACAAAAATTTTAGCTTGCATTTTCTATGATAAATGTCTAAAAACCTCTGTTTTGGTTACTATTGAGGTAAAGACTGTGAGAATTTGTCCCCCTCTCTCCAAGTTTCAAGACATCCACATACTTTATAGTACAATGGTTGAAGAATGACATAGTTCATGAACATAGGGTTCTTAGTCATCATAACGCCGAAAAAAGGTCGTCAGAATGCTGAAAATAGTTGTCAAATTATTTTGGTGGAAACCATAAAGAAAACCCTAAATTATGCGTGAATAGAGCTAGAATATGAACTCTAGAATATGAGGTCTTGACACTACTATTTATATAATATGAAGGAGCCCAAGAGCCTATTCGAGTTTAAAAGACATTTCACATACTTTTTATGCGAATTGCCTATATTTTTAAATGCAAAATAAGTCAGGTATTTACGATGTTTGGGGGTTTGAGTTTAAAAGAAAGTTCACTCTCATATATTTTATATGAATTTAGTAAAATTTTCATGCGAGATAACTCAACTATTTACGAGGTTTGGAGGATCAAGTTTAAAAGAAATTTTGCAACTTTTTTATGTGCATTTCTGAATTTTTTATTCAAAGTAACTCATGTATTTGTGTAGTTTGTTTGTTCGAGTTTAAAAGAAAGTTCGCAGATTTATTATGCGTGTTTAGTAAAAATTTTATGCAAAGTAACTTAGGTATTTATGATGTTTCGAGGTTCGAGTTTAAAAGAAAGTTTGCACATTTTTATGCAAATTTCAATAGCAATATTTTAGAGTTATTTAGCTTGTTAGAAAGCTAAGACTCAGACCATCAATATTGCTATTGAAGCCTTTGCATGATTCGTCCATCTGAGTCCTCAAAATTCATTGTCAAGTCTCGGACGGACAAAACCTAATTGTGTCCTATCCTGTACAGTGTTCCATATTTACTGAATATTTTTATGCCTATTGCATGAAATCTTGTGTGGTTTAGTTTTTTGGAAAGCTAAGACATGAGTCTACAACTTTTTTGTTTGAGATTTTTGCTAAATCATCTCTGACATTGCTCTAAAATATTGTTCCTTCAGGGTCTGAAGAAGACCCTTATTTTGAAATCTTGTTATTTGAATTTCTAAATAGATATTCGTGTTTACTGAATATCCTGATGTTCAATGTGTTGTTTGTGAATCTAAAAGCTGCTTTGATTAGCCAATATTTTGCTAGTTTTTATTTATGTTTTGAGTTTTGCAAGATTCGATCGTTTGAATGCCTGAAACTCAATGTTGGTCTGCTGCATGTTTTGAACAATGTTTCATACTTTACATCTGTCAAAACATACATTATCTAGGTTTTCCAAAATTCGTAGAGACCAGTAGGATAATTCAAAAAATTCATTCTTTGGCATTCTTGAAGGATCTCGATTTGAACTTTGAATTGACTATTAAGAGTTTTTTTAAACTCATACGTCAAAGGGCTCGAAACCCCTCGTGAACTGACTGTCTGCCGAGATGAGTCAGTCTGTCAAAGACCAGTCTAGACTTGCATCTGTGTATCAGATAGTACAACTCTGATTTCTATGATTTTGAATCTGTTAGAAAGGTGTGCACGTCGCACAACTTTCTTGTTTGGGCCACCTCTATCGAAATGGAGTGCTTAGGCTCTAAATTTTTGTTTTCCAAAGTCCTATTTGGACTCACCTACATATTAATAGCTTTCGTGTGTATCGAGTTCCAATTGGATCTTGGATTGTGGATCGGCTCCTGTGCCGAGTCCGCATCATTGGGTATTAGAGCGTATCGTTGGCTTGTTGCCGTGAGCGTTTATATCAAAATCATATACTTGTGTAGTTTATGTGGACTTCGTAGGTTTGCAATTTTTAACTTTTAATAGTTTTTTGCGAATAATAAAATGTTAGTGACTCCAATTTATAAATGAATCAAATTAACAGTGAATTAAAATTACAATGAATCAAAAAATTCACAGTGAATCAAATTGATTCAATTCATTAACAAATGAACCTGCTCATACAATCATTCATTTCATTAATTCGATAATGAATCAAATTGGTTTCATTCATTAACAAATGAAGATGTCCATATAATCATTCATTCCAAGGACCCAGTGAGATGATGTTGCTTTCTTTGAACTTGCATCGACAAGTTTAGGGAAAGTTAAGCTTGCGTTGTCCTGAACCTCTTCTTATACACAGTTTGATTTCTATAATGTGTTAGAGCGGATACTCCTTCAATTTTTAGAGCGAGTTGCTTTAAACTGTGTAGACGATCTATGGCAAAAGAAAAAAGTTAACCAAAAAACATCAACACATTCCAGGCAAAGGCCTGGTTTGAAAATAGTTGTAATGAAACTGACTGCTCAAACCAACCCTTTGGTTTTTTTTTGTTAACTTTCTTATTTTTTTCTTTCGTTGCATACCGTCTGCACAGTTCAAGCCAACTCGCTCTGAAAATTGGAAGAGTATTCGCTCTAACACACTGTAGAAATCGAACTGTGTATGGCATGAGTCACATGACAATACAAGTTTAACTTCCCCTAAACTTGTCAATGAAAGTTCAAAGGTAGCAACAACACCTCATAAGGGCATCACTCATTGTCGCCCTTCACTCCAACATATGAGAGCCTCCCCTTCATCATCCTCACAAACTTGCATACATGTGATGTCCAACTAAAGAGAGAGCGACGAGCATTCAAATCATTTTGATTTCTTGTCTTATGCTGACAATGAGAGCCCCCTTTTATAGGCCAAGGGAGGATCCATAAAAGGTTTACAAATTACAAAATATTTCATAAATGAAATCGCAAAGCTCGAAGAGGCTCAACCTTAATTTTGGTTAGGGGTGATCGACCTTATATCCTTGTGCATGTCCACCTATGACATTGAAGATTCTTGTGAAAATACTTAATTCAGATCAGTTTGATGAACTTTCTTTTAAACTCGAACCTCCAAATATCGTAAATACCTAAGTTAGCATAAAAAATTCTTAAATTTGCATAAACATATGTAAAATTTCTTTTAAACTCGAATCGACAAACTGCGCAAATACCTGAGTTACTTTGCATAAAAAATTTCAGAAATATGCATAAAAAATATGTAAAATTTCTTTCAAACTCGAACCAACAAACTACGCAAATACCTGAATTACTTCACATAAAAAATGTAATAACTTCACATAAAAAAGCTATGAAATTTCTTTTAAACTCAAACCTCAAAATATTGCATATGGAGAAAATTCACACCTAAAACGATAGGTGCGAGGGCTAAAAAGTTCATACAAATAATAGTATTTATGATTTTAGACAACAAATGGATTTGAAATTTTTTAAAGCATTTCAGGAAACGTATCATTTTTGTCGTACAATACAGTCATTTTTTATTAAAAATGATTTGTATTAAGTAAACAATGTCTAACCCATCCTTATTATCCGATCTATTTGAAAATGGATGGGGTGATATTGAACTCATTTGATACCATGTGTTACATTTAGCAATATAAAACACCAGCACCTCTTAATGAAACAAAGAGCAACTACATTAAAAATAAATGGCCCTATTCATGTCTACAAACTTAACGCTAATGTATGTAAGTATTCTTGAGAAATTTTCATGAACGTGAAGTTAAATACAAAACGTGTGCTTATGCATGGTTGTCATTCAATGTTTGTTAATTAATGACCACAGGACACATGATTGGCATCGCTCCATATAGAAGAAGGCCCTGTCTGGTGCATGATGTTCGTGTGCTAGTGCTACTGAGAGGTTTCTAGAGATCAGAATTTGTTAAAAGAAAATGAGAAGATGTTTTTTTAACACCCCCTTTTCGATGAAGACAATTACGACATTTACAAAATACTGAACTCATCGTATTTCTAAGCAGACCAGATTGCTATCATTCACTAGACATTACCTTGTAACCAGTGGCGTAGCTAGGATTCATGTGAGGGGGGGCAAACAGGGGTGTATCAAAAAAAAAAAAAAGTGGTGTGATAGTCGGGGGTTGGGGGCAGCGCCCCCGAAATTTCTTTTTTGAGATAAAATAAAAAATGGCTACAATTATTAATAAAAATCTATTTCATATGGACAAATCAAACTATTTGCTGCAGTCAGGGCTGGGCTAGGACTGGACTGGGCTAAAAAAATGGATAAAAATCTATTTCATATGGAATCAGGGCTGGGCTTTTAAAAAAAATAATTAACTGTTTCGGGAGGCAGGACTGGGCTACCCCCCCCCCCCCCCAAAGCTCCGCCTCTGCTTGTAACCACCACCATATTGGCTCTCCACTACCATGTGCCACAGTTTGATTTTTCAGTCCTTGGCAAGTCAGTATGGTCCAGTATTTTCTCTTCCTAGCTAGCCTCTGTTTGGAAGCCATTAATAGGTGGTGTGTTGCTGTTTCCTCCAATACTCTTATTTATTCTCTCTGCTGTTTCGGAGCAGTGATGTCGTCAAAAGACTTTATTAACAATGGAGTTGGCGGCCAGCACATTCCAAATACCATTGGCGAGGGGATGTTTTTGGCCACTCCATCCTCAACATCACATTTTTGGCAAAATCATGTTTTGACAACAAACGAAAATCTTGTTTCCATCACAATGCAAGGCTCCCAAACAGAGCCCTAGCTGCATCCAGTAGGAGTTTCGCAGTGTGGGACCACCTCCTTCCACAGAGAACATGAATGCCTTATCAATCGTTTTATGGCCTTCTCTGACCCCTGACCCCATGAGATTACTCCAGATGCAGTACTGCCTTCATATTCATATTTTTCTTAAATTTACCTTCAAAATTAAGCAAGGTGTACTGGTCTAGCCTGACTTTCCTGTGTTCGTTGCACCACTTGTGCAGACCTGACACTGCCCCGTTTTCAATGTAGGTAGTCATATTTTCTTGGAAAGCCATTGGAAGGTAAAGACAAAAGTAGCCCAATTAACCCAAATGATCAATTTGTTGTTTCAGGTAGAGCTGAGAAATAGATGCCGAGCAACTGGTGGTTTGGCTTGTAAAGAGCTGGTTCAAGATCGGAAAATAGGCTCGAGATGCTGAATATGAACACAGCTGTTTGGCTCAGCTCTGATACAGGTTCATTAAGTAGTAATAAATATAAATTAGATATAATTTATATGATATAACATAATGTAAAATAAATAGTCTAAGTGTTGACTTGCAAGCAAGGTTTAGAGTTCAAATCCTACAGCTTCCAGCTTAGAAACAATACATTGAGTTTAGCTCAATATGTGTAGAGGAATTGGTTGACTCATCAGTCTAGAGTTCAAAATCTTATACTTCCAACTTTAAAACAATGTATGTTTTCTTGGTAAATTAAGCCAAAATCGAGCTCATCACGAGCTTAAACTCAGCTCTACTTCCACGAAAGCAAGAGAAGCTTAAACACCTCATGTTCGGTTCATTCTGCTTGTTTCCAGCCCCATTTCAGAGGTCAAAGTGGTCAGTAGAAATTTTATGTTGTACTAGTTTTAAACCTCTATTTAGAAAGTGGTAGTTGGGATGGGAGTTTATGCATTTGGTAGATACATATATGGTCAAACAACCTTGGTGGTGGGTGTTTAGAAACTGGTAGCTGGGCTGAGGGTTTATGCATTTGGGAGAGGAAGTGAGAGGCTGTCTCTACTTTATATTTGCACTAAAAAATGAAATTGGCAGCTACCACTTTTCCAAACAAAAAATAATCACCTGTCCTCAAAATTTGGCTCATTCGCATAAATACCTACTAATTTGATAAAGACTATCAAAAAATGCTGATTCTTAAATTTTTTTGGACCATTTTACCCTTAGCAAGTGTTTTGTGCAGACCTCTGACATTCACACCAATATGTAGTGAATGTCGGGTAGACATGAACCCACATACAAGATTTTCAGTTTTACGTGGTTTCCCTGCAGATGTTTGGAGATCTGCATAAACTACATACGCATTTCCCCTTTAAAAGTCTTTTCACTCTTCGAACATCCGTGATTCATCCTGCGAAGGTCAAGGGGACTTGCACATAATTTGTAACAACTTGCGACCCTCTTCCACCAATGTGATTTACCCCTTAGTTGTAACAAATATGCACGCGATTTCTTAGGATTTTACTGAGAATGTCGACGATGTGCGCATATTATAAAACATAGTTGGCAAACTCGACGAATAAACTCGTATGGATAAACACAACAATGATGCCACAAATACATGATAATATGGGCCCAAACCATTCAATGTTTGTTGTACTTTATCCTTGTCTGACACTTCATATCCAATAATGGCTAGTTGATCTGTAATGGTCTTCACCTTATTCAAGTATTCCATGATGGATAGGCTGCATTTTTTGAGAAGCTGGAATTCACGCTTGAGAAACAAAACTTTGTTTTCAGATATCTAAGAATATGTTTGCGTCAATCTGTTCCACAATTCCATCATTGTGCAGTCGTCAGGAATAGCAATCAACACTTCCTGAGACAAGGTAGAAGTGATGTAGGCAATCAATGCTTGATCTTTCTTCATCCAAGAGACATAATCCAAGTTTCGAACAAGCTTAGAAGATGCAGCCCCTTGTGCATCTATTTCCTCTTTTGCGATAAATTCTAGTGGGGCTAGAATTGATCCATCCATATGACCAAAGAGATCTTTGCTCCTAATAAAAGGAACTATCTTTCTCTTCCAAGTCAGGAAATTCGAATTATTCAATTTTTCATAAACAAGCTGACTAAGGAAGTTTGATGACAGACCAGACTGGGTTAAAGAAGAATTCATGATCACAAAGTAAGAAAATATGAAGTGAAAATGCTCAAAGAAGAGAAACAATTGAGTGGTTAATCAAATGTTAACTTAATGTGACTGTTTAGATTCAGTTTAAAAGGATAGTGAACCTGTCACAACTGGATTCAGATCTGCAACTACAGTCAATTTGCTGTCTTTTTTTTTAACATAGATCAGATCACGTGAATATTCAGATTATCACTTCAATGTACATGAATCAAGTCACTTGAATATGCAACGTTTGATTAACATTAATAGACTTAAGGAAAAGAGAATTTTTTTATATACCAAAATCATGACAAAATCGTATTTTTAGATAGATCAAGCATCGATTTTCAGATGAGAATATAAGAAAACAGAATTTAAGAAATCGTGATTCTAAAATGAATATGACCATGAGATTTTCTTGGAATACGATAGCAATTCAAGAAAGTAGATTTTAGGAAATACGTGTTTCAAGATGAGAACACGACAAATTTTAGAAAGTCGTGAACATATGTTCAAGAAAAATGTGTTTCAGATGAGAACATGACAACACAGATTTCAAGAAAAAAGTGAGAACCGAGAAACTGTGAAATGATTAGAAAAATCGTATTTTAGATGATAATATGATAACACAAATTTCGAGAAAGAGAAGAAGAACATAGAAACAGTGAGGGAAGAATATTTCCTGGCTAAAATTAGATATTAATCTCTATGGTTATACCTTTTGGAAACAATACCGAGCCCTAGATCCAACCTTGCTTTGATACCATGCTAGATCTTAAGATTTCACAGAAAAAGAGAAGGAGGATAAGAAGAAGACACAAAGATCTTGGGGCTGAAAAGGTTCACATTTTCAATAATCATACGTGACCTATCTTCTCATATTTATACATAGGGTACAATGATTTTCATGGATATAATTGTCCTACAACAAATGCAATATTACAAGTGTGTCTCAGTAAACACGTCAATCACGCAAATCATAATTTGGGTCTAGATCAGATCCAACCCATTTCACAACACTTAATAATAACAAAAAGGCATAATATACATGAACCCAAGGTTGTACGTATCTTATCGTTACCCATATCGGTCAGGCCCAAAGTAATGTCGTATCATATCGTAAATGTATCATAAATTTTTAATAAAAATTCTAAAAATTCTAAAAAGAACTAGAAAATCAGAAAAATTTAACATAAATTATAAAAAAATCATATCACATAAAATAATGATAAATTGCACAAAATACAACCATAAATTCATATGTGAAGGCAACTACATAATTTAAATTAATAACAAATCATGCAATTGATAACTGACAATGTAAATAAAAGACTACATAATTTAAATTTTAAACATAATTAAAGTCTTACATTTAACCAATAAGAATTCATGATAACTAAAAGCATTACATTTAACCAGTCTTATATGTTAATCTTTGTATCTAAAGTTCTAAACTATAAAGATCCTAAAACTAAATTATCTTCTAGAGCTTATTTGTCAAACATCAAGATAGTATTTTCTTAGTTATGCATTCAAATGTCGCTCGATGATCTCTTTATGTTGGCTCATTTTCTTGCCAAGTGTGTCATCATCATCATAATCTTCAAAATCTGGAATAATGGTTAGAAGTCCTTTAGCTTTTCATTTTTGCAAAATTCTTATTTTTTGAATTTCTTCTAATCCAACGATAACATCAGCACTAAAAGTGGCAGGAATAGATGAAAAAATATATGGACCTACATTTTGATATTGGCACGCAATATGTTGCTTAAATCTATGCAGCCCACCTTTAATAATAGCACTATAAAACAAACATCTCAAATTCAATGGTAACCTTAGTCGTGGTATATCATCAACGCTTCTGCAGTATTACCATGCATGATCATCTCTAATATGACATGAACGTGAAGACAACATCGAAAGATCTAAAATAAAACAAAATCAATTAAAAAACTCAATAAGAAGCACCAAATACACATTTTTTCTAAAACACTCAATAAGAAGCAAACAATAGGGGTTTTGTACCTTAACGGTTTAACCCACTTCCTTGAGTGAAAAATTTGTGAAAATGAACTATTGATAAAATTGCAAAAGCCCTCTCTTCAGTAAATCGATCTCATAGAACTTAGGGTAAGTGGGCTCCTTTCCAACGAACTCTAGACATATGGAGAACTCGACCCTCAAGAGGCCTTTTAAACCCAAAATAAAAAAAATATAACTTTCGGTCTTTTTTAAGTGTGCCAACACATTATCGTACGATACAGAACGATACATCCGATATGGATACGATACACACTCGTATTGCGATACGACTGTGTATCGTATCGCAAAACACAAAAGTAACAACGATACGTACAACCATGCATGAACCACTTTCATAACTATAATAATTAAAATACAATAATATATTTACCATTTTTATTAACATGTTTTGCTAAGCAGATACCAACAGCATCATCATCAGACCTTGTCCCATACACAGGGAATCAATGTTAAGGATTAGATCTTGATCCATTCCTGTCTAATGCTATATAAAGAGTTATTCCAGAGTAATTGGTGCCCTTAGTTACTACCAAATATCGGTTCCTAGTTCCTCCAACATATATCACAGTATTTCCACGTCCAAATCCCAAAATCATCCAAGTGGATTTCTTTTTTTTTTTCTACTTTTATTATCGCCACATCTAAATCTTCCCTCCCATGACTATTCTTGTTTTTGCATTTTTTTCAGCCCTTTAGGCATATGCTGAACATATGCATCTCAAGAATAAAAACTATCTCCGGTCACTCCTTTGTGATCCAACACTCAATGTCATACAATAAGCATAAACCATAATACAATCTTGCAAAGGTAATCCTTTAAACAATGAGTCACTCATTTGCAAATAGCATGCCACTAGCCACCTTATCAATTCTATGCTAATCCAACTGGTAATGACCTCCACACACTCAATATATTATTCTGTAACAAACTATAAATGCAAACACTTATCTCACTGCAACCGTATGAGATCTGCATTGACCATAACAACCACTTATTTGCCTTTTCAGAAAATTTATATCAACACAAATGTTTTGGTCCTAAATTTTAAATCTCTTTTTTCATGAATTCTTCTGGTTTTGATATTCGTTTGACTTTTTCTATTCTAGCTGACAAATAACATATTCTCTTCAGATATTTATATAGAATGAGAGTATTCAAACTCACTGTCATCAAGCTTACATAATTGAATATTTGCTTGCCTTTTACCAGTCATTCCTGTTTGTATTGCAAAAGTAGCCCACCCTTGAGTAAAAAAAATGACAAAGTTATAGATATGATAGAGTTACAACTTATTACAAAAGATGGGAGTCATGTTTTGACATCCTTCGATATCATATTTGCAGGAGAGTAACTACAAGGCAAAACTTGTTTTAATGGACTGAAGATCTTATTAGTGTGGCCTATGGGATTTATTGGCAGGGAAGAAGACATAGGGATTAATCTGCTGCACAGGTGTACACGTGCAGGCACACACACACACACACATTTCTGTTCACGTCCAAGTTCTCTATACGAGCTTCATGCTTTCACCATGAAGATGCTTGGTTCCACAGAAAAGAAGTAAAGATAAAAAAAAGTCTCCCAAAAAGGAGTTTAATTCCATGATTTTTTATTTTTAGTGGTTTTTGCTTTCCTCCAAAGTTTTTTAAGAAAACAAAGTTTATGTTTTTTCCATCATTACCAACAAGAAAAAGAAAGAAAGAATTAATAGCTCCAAAGTTATGACAAAGTAAAACAAATTAATGGCAACAGTTTCAACTGCATCACAAGTTTAATAAGGACTGAAAAATTGGTCAAATCCAGATCCATTCATAGAAAGATCCGTAGGTTATCCTTCAGAACCTTGTATGTGTTTTCTTTGGATTTATCACAGTTAAACAAAACAGAATCTGACAAATCCAGGCACCAGAATATTAAGCACTTTCAACCATGCGTTGCATTATCTGCTGGCAAGATTACCTGTCTTGATAATTTGATGATTATATTTAGGATTGTAAAATGGTTAAATAAAACCTAACAGTGAAACACATACACTGACAGGCAGCTTTAACTGCAAGAGGATTCAAATTCGCATCTATCATCACAACAGGTGCATAAATTATATTATTCTTGAATCACAAAATCCACTCTGGTGTCAAAAATAGTTCCTGCACCAAGATATTTCATATTTGTTGTACAGTAGTTCATTTTTATCAAAGTAATTTCATGCCTAAACAGATAGGAAACACCCTATATAAGTTCGCAGTTTAAAACGAGAACCATTCTACAACTGCATCTACAGCTGCTGCTATTTCCCCAGCAGTGTCAAATACATTAGATACAACAGGCGTTGTAATGCCTTAACGTCAATGCCTGCATTTTTCAAATCCACAAAGAAAATTTTGTCAAAAAGAAAAAAATAGATGCATTCATAATCTGCCTCAGGTTGAATAAGCACAAAAACCAAATAATCCCCCAGAAAATCTGAGAATCCCCAAATTCATCTGTTGTAGAAAGGCCGAGAGATTTCCAGTGCTCCAATAACATATCTCCTTCAGGATAGAAAATTCCATTCACTGTTACCAATTGAAAATTCTCTCACTAGCACAGGATTAGGACACAAATAAAAGAAAAGCACCTGCAGCATCAGTTCCAACAACACTGATGATAAAAGGTTTGCTTCCAAGTTTTGCAATACATTCAGCAAGATCCTTGCAACCCCCACCTTTGACAAAGCTAACCTGAAGAGAAGATACACAAAGAAATCAGATATTGTCATGAAACTGGGGAAAATATAAAAAGAAGAATGCATGCATGGCTGACTACTATACTAATAACAGAAGAAATGCGAAAACTATAAAGAAAACCAAAAGACCTCAACTTAAAATGTTCCAACTTACATTGGAGCAAAGATGTGTAACCCTTACACAACATTCACCAAAAACATGCAAAACAATGCTATTAAGAAAAGGAAGATACAGAAATTAGTGTTAGAAATTTCGTGTGGGCCTACATATGTAATTGATCACACATTATAAACTGTCTTAAGGAAAGACGCATATAAAGTGATCTTATATGGTTGGGCCACATGACATCTTATAGAGTATGGTTATAATAACGTGTAGATACCTCATGTATCAATTTTCGATTATACAATGAGATGAATTGGAAAGAAGACAATCAGTTTAAGTTGTTTCTTAATTCAAATCTTATTGGAACTGGTTCTTTGTCTGTAGTCGATAACCTATATTTACTTAATACTGATGCTTCATCATGAAAACTTGCATTCAAGTTCACGAGGT
Organism: Nuphar pumila; assembly: GCF_984573655.1. Lineage (NCBI taxonomy): Eukaryota > Viridiplantae > Streptophyta > Magnoliopsida > Nymphaeales > Nymphaeaceae > Nuphar > Nuphar pumila. The sequence goes on from NC_143253.1 coordinate 137,609,824, forward strand.
ACAAAATGAAAATTAGACAATGAAAATTCTGCTTTATTATGACACAAGCGCTTAGGTCACATTTCTAAACAAAGAATTGAAAGGCTTGTAACAAGTGGAATTCTTCATTCCCTTGATTTTACTGACTTTCAGGTTTGTGTTTAAAAAGGAAACAAACAAACATAAGAAAAATAGGTACCGACAAAAAAACAAACGACTTAGAACTTATTCATACGGATATTTATGGACCATTCTCTACGGCTTCTTGGAATGGTCAACAATATTTTATTACGTTCATAGACGATTATTCTCGTTATGGGTACCTATATTTCATTCATGAAAAGTCTCGGGCACTGGATGTGTTTAAATCATTTAAGGCTGAAGTTGAAACTCAACTTGGCAAAAGGATTAAAGTCGTCAAATCTGACCGTGGTGATGAATATTATGGTAGATATGATGGATCATGTGAACGACGTCCAGGGCCATTTGCTAAATTCCTAAAGGAATGCGGTATTGTCCCAAAGTATACCATGCCAGACACTTCTAGCATGAATGATGTTACTAAGAGACGAAACATGACCTCAAAGGATATGGTAAGGAGTATGATTTGTCATTCTACTTTACCAGAATCCCTCTGAGAAAAGGCACTAAAGACTGCAACTTATGTACTTAACATAATACCAACTAAAGCAGTAACCAAAACCCCATATGAAATGTAGACAAGCGAAAAGCCTAGTATGAAGCATTTTCATATTTGGGGATGTCCAGCTAAGGCAAGGCCATATAAGCCACATGAAAAGAAACTGCACTCAAGAAAGGTTAGCTGCTATTTTGTTGAATATTCTGAAAGATTTAGGGGTTATAAATTTTATGACCCTATTAATAAGTCATTTTTTTAGACGGAAAATGCTTGTTTCTTTGAGAATGCTGAGTTTGGGGAAGGTGATAAGGTAAAAGATATTGCTTTTGAAGAAGAATTTGTTTCTCTTCTTACAATTGTTGTTGACAATGATTAGATTTCAATTTCTTACATTGTTCAAACAAATCCAGAACAAGGCAATGTTCAAGATCTCCTTATCAAAAATCAAGTTTTTACTCCTGGAGTACAAACTCAACAACTTTAAGAAATACCTCAAGTAACTTAAGAACAAGTGCCATTAAAGAATTCCACTAGAGAGAAGAGAAGGGCAATTCCAGATGATTATATTGTTTTTCTCTAAGAATATGAGGGTCATACTGGCTTAAAAGAAGATGATCTAATCAACTTTCAGCAAGCTATACAGAGTTCTAACTCTCAAAAGTTGATAGATGTCATGCATGAAGAGTTTAAATCCATGAAAGACAATGATGTATGAGATCTTATCTCATTACTTGAAAGTGTGAAACTCATTGGTTGCAAATGGATATTTAAAACCAATAAGGATTCCAAGGATGATGTGGTATAAGACACGTCTTGTTGCAAAAGGGTTTACTCAAAAGGTAGGCATTGACTATATAGGGATTTTCTCTCCAGTTTCTACGAAAGACTCTTTCAGAATAATGATGGCACTTGTGTCTCATTATGATTTGGAGCTACATTAGATGGATGTAAAGACTGCACTCTTTAATGGTAACATTGATGAGACAATATACATGGTGCAACCGAAATATTTTGTCTCAGACGATGCAAAGAAAATGGTTTACAAATTAAAGAAATCCATCTATGGACATAAGCAAGCTTCCCGTCAATGGTATCCTAAATTTCATCAAGTTGTCCTCTCATTTGGTTTTGAGATGAATGTAGTTGATGAATGTATATACTATAAATTCAGTGGGAGTAAATTTATTTTTCTGGTTTTATATGTCGATGATATACTACTTACCAATAATGATATAGGTTTATTGCATGAAACCAAGAAATTTCTAACAAAAAAATTTGAAATGGAAGATCTTGGTAACACCTTTTTTGTATTAAGAATTCAGATACATCGAGACCGTTCGCGAGGTATTCTTGGATTATCACAAAAGAGCTATATCGAAAGGATTCTTAACATATTAGGCATGAAGGATTGCAAACCAGGTGACACCCCTATTGCTAAGAGAGATAAGTTTAGTTTCGCTCAGGACCCCAAACACCAGTTTGAAGTAAAAGATATGAAAAAGATTCTCTATGCATCTGCTGTAGGGAGTCGTATGTATGCTCAAGTGTGTACACGTCCGAATATAGCATACAATGTTGGAATGTTAGACAGATATCTCAGTAACTCAGGTATGGATCATTGGAAAGCAGCCAAACGGGTTATGCAGTACTTGCAAAGAACAAAAGATTACATGCTCTCATACAGGAAGTTGAATCAGTTAGAGATCATTGGGTATTTTGATTTTGACTTTGCTAGATGCCAAAACAATCACAGATCCACGTGAGGTTATGTTTATCAGTTGGCCGAGAGAGCTATCTCTTGGAAGAGTGCTAAGTCGACACTCATTGCACCTTTCACCATGGCAGCAGAGTTCGTAGCCTGTTATGAGGCATCAAATTATGGAATATGGTTACACAATTTTGTCACTGAGATACGGATTATAGATAATGTTGAAAGACCGTTAAAGTTGTTTTGTGACAATAACTCGGCAGTGCTATATTCCAACAACAAAAGAAGTTCATCAAAGTCAAAGCATGTAGACATCAAGTTCCTTATTGTTAAAGAAAGAGTGCAGAGTGATCAGATATCTATTGAACATATTGGCACAAACTTTATGATTGCGGATCCGCTTACCAAAGGTTTACCATTTAAGGTCTTTCACGAGCATACTGCTTGAATAGGTGTTATATCATTTAATGATATATTGGTTTAGTGGGAGTTTGTATTCGGATGTTCAGAGATAAAATAAAGTTTCAGCTTATTACTTCATTATACGGCTCAGGTTTTAGTTTCAATTTATACTCATTTATGGTGGTCTCACTAAATAATAAGGCAAGACTAGTTGGAAATAGACATGTTTGGATCACATTACATGCAATATTCATGCTTCACATCTATACTTGATCTATGTCGTTGGTTATGTCGATATACGTGATCATTGATGGGTCTAATTACGATGATTGTAATGAATATCGTTTTGGTTCTATGTTGAAGCTGTCATCTGGTTAGACAGTGTTTTTGAGCTCATAAGGATATTGTATAATGCGTGATTGTATGGTAACATATGTGCCCCAAGTGAGAGATTGTTAGAAATTTCGTGTGGGACTACATATGTAATTGATCACACATTATAAACTGTTTAAGGAAAGGCCTATATAAAGTGATCTTATATGGTTGGGTCACATGACATCTTATAGAGTATGGTTATAATAATGCGTAGATACTTCATGTGCCCTCATATGTCAATTTTCGATTTTATGACAGGTTAAATTGGAAAGAAAACTATAAGGTGATTACAATTAGGTTATGGTCCCCAAAACCATATATAGTGGCTGTTCTCTTTTGCCTCTCGTTAGGTTTAGAGAAGAAGGAAAGGCCACCTATAGAGGTTTTGGAAGATCTACCAATACAACAATGAATTCGGGTACGCTTATGCATTATGTATTATTTGTTTATTTCTGATCTTTTCAATGATTTAGCATGAACAAATTTAGGAATCAAGAAATATGATTTTCCTAATCAAGAATTAAACAATTAGCTCTTACAAAGCAGAAAAAGAAAAATGAAACAGAAAAATGTGACCATGCTTGTCGTTCCAGCTCTGCCAGTAGAAGATGGCTTCGCATGAACGTCGAGAATCATCCCTCCAACAACCACAGGAGGTGAATCTAAATTTAGGACTGAAGTTTTCTGCATAATTGCACGGATGGGGAACTGCTTGTAGAACAAAAGGATTAAAAGTATTAGACGAAAAACAATAAGTATGAAATGTGAATGGATTATTATCGAGCTCATGTTCAAAGCATGTAATGTTAAATAAGGACCCAATATTCAAGAAATAATGCATGTAAGAAACCGACATATAGTAATAAGATAACACACCTGATGAACTGCGGATTCAACTTTTTGACTGTGAAGCAAGTGTCGAGACAAATGCTGCATTCGCCTTTGCACAGACATTTGTTTCTATCAACTTCATTTTGTCAAGTACGCGACAACAAATAGTCAAATAAAGTAACCTTTGAACTTATTCTAGAAAGCAAAAAACGGTTTCAAAGTGGCACATTTACAATCCAGATGATAAACAAACTCAAGGTTTTAGGCAGTTAGCCAAATCTTGATGCAATGGGAATATGGCTTTTCTAATTTACCGATTTGTATCTGGTTTCTATTATTATCTGAAAGACAAGTGATTTGTTGTAATCTGTTGTAACAAAGTACCAAGAAAATCTACAAACAATAAGTACGCAAGCCTCTGTTTTCTCATCCATCATCAAACAGAGTTCTTCCATTCCCATCCCACTATTTTTTTGGTTTCAACTTTAAATCTTATATGCAATCCCTCCGGAACACAGTAATAAAAAATCAATTAGAAGATGATTCTTGAAACAGATTAAAAACGAAGATTCGTGTACTGGATCCGACCATAGAGGGATGCACCTGAGATGGGCCGGTGGCTGGCGGTACAACATTTCTTTGGTGAAAATTTTCCGGATCAAAGCATGTCGGAGCTGATGCTTCATCGGATTCTTGTCGCTTCGCCATGGGGTTGTTGCTGGAAGGAAGATGATGATTCTGAAGGGGTAAAAAGATTGAGAGAGAGAGAATATTTTGTTAACTCCTCAAATTCGCTCTAATTGCATCGTTTTCGAAATAAATTTTCATTTTGATCTAATATGGAAAAGAAGTCGTTTTATTTTGGTAGCAACAGAGACCGGGTTCAACCTGATTCTGTCTAGTTAACCATGGTTGAATGCTGATCACCTCATAGTTCTCCACAATCACAGAAACGATGATTTAGAAATGGGCTTTTCACTATTCTATTTCCATGTATTAGAAACAAAGTCACCAAGGATGATTCCCCTCTTCTTTCTCCTTTTAGCTCAAATGAAAACCATAAAAATTGTTTTCCTTTTTTGGATCCCTCTGAGCTCCTCCATGATTGTACGAACAGAAGCTTGAGAGTGCAAGGAAAGAGCAATCCTATGAGACTGATGCCATCAAAGCCAGTTGGATTTCTTCATTTTTCCAATTGGATTTGAACAGTGAGAACAAGACTAAGAGGAGGTAATGACTGAAGGTCCAACCAGGAAAACAAAATAACACAGAGAAAATCTTGGTTGGGATGCTTTGACGCGCTCAACATCCAGGTAGGGGTTGGGCAACGGGCCGTGTTTGGGCCAAGGTTTTAGACCCGGCTCGATATATAAGTGGGCTGACTCGATGGGCCGGAGTTATTTATTATTTTTTAATAATATAAAAATATATAAATCAATTATTATAATTATTACTATTTTACCTATTTAATTATATTAATTTTATGAAAACTAAAAATAATTAATTGAGACTGGAACAAGGGAACACACTTAAATTTATGGAAACTGCATTAATTTTATCGCGGCTGAGCAGAACGCTGCGACAATCAAACGCAAGATGCAGCTGATGTGCGCAACTACGCATCCGTGGACACCCCTTGTTACGTTGAGAACAGGAGAGGAGAATGCTCTTAAAAAAATGTCGTGAGTCAATCCCCGACCCCCTCATTTATTGGGAAACGCTCTTTAAAAAAAAAGTTAGGGCAAAGGGGTCTACTTTTTCTATCTCTCACACCCCTGTGCAGTGGGCGACGAGACACTAGCGACTACACCCTTCTCTCTCTCTCTCTCTCTCTCTCTCTCTCTCTCTCTCTCTCTCGTGTAGCGACGAGGCCACCAGCGAAAGCTGGTGGCGAGACACCATAGTCTCTCTCTCTATCTCTAAATTTTCTTCTTTCTTTTCCTTCTTTTCTCTCTCTTTTTTTTTCTTCTCTTTGATTAGGGCTTTTATTAGAGTTTTAAAGAATAATTTTTATTATTATTATTTTATTTTATTAAAACTTTTCTTTAATTTGATTAGGGTTTTTCATTGATTTTCTTTGATTAAAATTTTTTATAGTTAATTTGATTAAGATTTTCATTTAATTTATTTTATTAAGGCTTTGGATCAAATTTCTTAAAGTAAAGCTTTTTATAGTTAATTTGATTAGAGTTTTTTATTTAATTTTTTAATTAGAGCTTTTGTAGTTAATTTTATTAAGGCTTTTCTTGTATTTGATTAGGGTTCTTTTTTTAAACTTTATTTGATTAGTGTTTAAATTAGGGCTTTTTATATTTAATTTTATAATCTATTTTTCTTATAGTTTAGCATTTTTTGAGTTTATGTATGATTGATTTTCTTGTATTTTAGGGTTTTATGATTTATTTATGGTTTTTGCATTTGTATATAAAAAATATAAATTCTTATTTTTTCAAATTACTCAAAATTTAAACATTTTTTTGATACTTGGATTCATATTGAGATCCATATTTGGAACTAAAATCCATAATTTTTTGATTAACTTTTCATAATTGATATAATATGATATTGATTAAAATATTTATATATCATAAAAAATATCAATTCTTATTTTTCTCAAATTACTTAAAATTTAAATATTTTTTAATATTTAGATCTAATTTAAGATTCATATCCTAAGATTAAAATCCATAATAAACATGTTAAAACACTACCGCGGAGCCCTTGTTGGAACCCAATGACAAGTAAACTGCCACAGAAAAACACAGCATTTTTCCATGTTATTACCATTAGGCACACACAAGGTGGTATCAGAAAACATAAGGAATGGTGGATTATTTCCATTCTCATCATCACAAATGCATGTAAAGAGGGAAACTTTTGCCCTCCAATAACAATTGCTAATCTAAGAAGGAAAACAATTTCGTCCAATCGCATGCTGAAGTGAACGGTTCGGCAGAGCAATAAGTACCGTACCGTCCATTTGAAAGGTGAAAGAGGGAGCCTGATGAAAATAAGGGGCTTGTGTGGACCATCACTCGCATGCAAGGAGATAGTCGTGTCAGACCCAACCGCGTACCGGCGGTAAAGAAAGTTCTAACGAACAGTACTGCGGCCATCAACAACCAACATGATACATCAAGCAAACTTAACAGCATTGATCCACACACACAAATATTACGGAAGCATAAGACAGAGCAGAAGAAGGTGAAAAGTCTTTTTACTAGTGAATATCCTAAAGCCAAAAAAGGTTCTGAGCTCACCATCCCATCACCAGGACAAAGCAAAAGGGAAAACCCTACTCTTTTCGCAGATGAATTACCCAAACCCCAAAATGTTAAAGATAAGAAACTCATTTATCCTAAAGAGAAAAGACCAAAAAGAAAAAGGAACAAACAGTGGACGAGGCCCAGCACTACTGCTACTGCTGCTACTACTACTGATGCAACAACCTACTACACAAAAGCCCTGCTAATTTCTCTCCACATCTCTTCAGAAATCGAAAACCATCTCATGCTTCCTCAAGGAGCATCTGATCGAAATGCCATACGCCTGCAGGAAACCAAACAAGAAGTAGCAAGTTAAAACGTGTAAATGCACAAGCATAAACTGAGGTTTAACTCATTCTATCAGAACATTTGACTCTCACCATGCCTTTTTCCTACCCTTCTAAGCTGGGACACAAAATCTGATATCTTCTTTATGGCTTCCACCTAATCACATTTCTCAATGAAATTCAGATAAACGAAAAATTGGGAAGATCTAACATGAAAGAGATAGATGTGATACAAGGAAGTGATACCTGCTCACCCAAAAATTCGCTCTCCACAAAGTCAGCAATCTGGACATCGTTGGCTCTTGTTGCTACCTGCTTACCAAAAAACAAAAGGTAAATAAAACAAAGAACCCCACAAAGAAAAACAAGAACAGGAAATGAAAAGATGGAAGATTTCTTTCAGGCATTACGTCGTGCAGGTTGAGGAGCTTAACGCTAACCAGTTTCTCCAGAGACAGAGCGAGTTCCATGGCTGCCCAAATAGGATACTTAGTCCACCATGTTGCTTTTTTTGTGCTATGAAATCCCAAAGTAAAACAACAGAAAGAATACCATGTAACGCATCCCCTTTTTCAGGATGATCGAATTCGGTCAGCGGCATCATTATGGTCTGCAACTTGACTCTCCCCCCACGTTTGTTCTGAAGATACAGAAAGCCAATTTTTAGAAAAGAGAAATAAGGAACAGAAATTACCAGCACAAGGGAATAGATTACAGATATCCAGGTCTCTAAAAAACAGAAAAAGGAATACTTGGTATTTCATGAGTTTCTCCGCATGCTCCCTTTCTTCGTCACTCGATTCCTTAAAGAACCTGAAAATGGACCACATGCAAATGTAAGAAAGAAACCACCCAAAAGAGAAAACACCATAAGATATAGAATCAATTAGAAGATTACTTGGCAAATCCTTTGAGGGCAACGTTATCCCGATCAAAGTATGCAAACAACGCGAGGTAGGCATACGAGGCGTTGTACTCCACGCTGTAAAACACCACCAACGAATCCAACCATCAAATCCTCACAGAAGGAGAAAACCAATGGAGAGCGGGAAAGAAACCCCAACAAAAAAAAATTGAGAAAAAGGAAGACAACCCACTTGATCTGCTCGTTTATGGAGGCTTCACAGGCGTCTGCGTACCTCTGGCGAGCGAGAGATTGGTGAGGAGAGGAAGGAACGAGGTAGAGCTCGTTCTGAACCTCCTCAAAGGGTTGGAAGACCACCCCAGTCAGCGCCTGGCCGCCGTCTTTCTTCGCAGAAGAAACCACGAGACGCTTCCCATTTGTAGCGCAATGCTCACCGAGAAACCCCAAAGAAGGGGAGGAAGAAGACGGGCACCGACGAGAAGGGGTTCCGATATTCAGAGAAGGAACGAATCCTGGAGCTCTTAGAAGCATGGTTATGGTATCTAAAGGGGATCGATGCAAAGATACTCGCAGAAATGAAGGAAGAAGATGCAGAGAGAGAGAGAGAGAGAACCTAATGTCAGATTGTCTGACGTAGAGGGAGGCCACGGAGAGATCCACCAAGCATATTTCGACACGTGGACAGCTAGGATCACGACTCGGAGAGGTGGAGTGTGGATGGCTCGTGCTCTGTGTGGGGGGTACTTCAGACTTCATCGCTCTCTCTCTCTCAGTTGCACCCACAAAATAACAATCAGAGCGCCCTTTTTTAACCCCTCGGCTTTTTTTGCTATTCTTTTGAAAAAAAAAAATCTCTCCTTTTCTAGTTTATCTGCGCTTGAAATTTTCAGTGCCGCAGCTAAGGAATCCACATAGCCAAGAATCAATTAGAAAAAATGATTCGTGGTAATTTTTCAAAGTTAAGATACAAAAGGCCACCAACTTTGGTCGACTTACAGGACCGTGTTCAACTTTTTCACTATTACATTCAACTTTTTAATGCATTTGAAATAGCCACGTAAAAGTATAAAACCACTCTTTTTATTTTATAACAAAATAACTGATCTCATGATCTTGTGTTAAAAAGAAACATGCATGTAGGGCATTTTAACCATTTCATCTGATTAATCAAATGGGCGACCGACACTAAGTCTCTTTCGGACATAATTGAAAAACATATAGGTCGTTACATGTAATAACCATAATGAACAATGACGTAGATGACACTAATTTTTAGCATAATATTACGACTAACCGCACACAAAAAAATACAACAAATATGTTTAATTTACTATTTTATTGGCAGTTTTGCTCTTTTGTTTGGTAGAAATCATGTCACTTGAATTTTTCAGGAGACAACTTACATTATGCCTAATTTTGTTTGATTTTTATAGGTGATAACTTACATGCCACTTAATTTTTTCAGGTGGCAACTTACATAGCGCTTGATTTTTTTAGGTGACAACTTATGCAAGTGGTTTGACCAAAGTTTTAAAATTTTCAGCAAGAAAAAGGTGAAAACATTAAAAAAACAATTAGTTAGATTTATCATGTTTTGAGTCGTGGATTGACCGTGTTTGTCATATTTTTTAGGACTCGGCCAAAATACCTAAATCCTAATGGTGCCAAAGTGAGGGACGCCTAAGTTTTTATTAATAACCAAAAAAATTGGCCGCTTTTGTAAATGATTGATAACTTGGACGGCTGTAATTCACTCTTGTTTTTTTTTTTTTTATCTTTTTGTCTGAACAAGAGCAATTTGCGACAACCTTTTTGCCTTCACACGTGGATACCGTCCCAATCCGTACATTTACTGGCAAGCGGCAAATGGTAATAATGTTCGGCGTACAAGGATCACCGTGCTCAACTTATTACCCAAAGGGCTAAAGGGGAAACCTAGTACGATCGGGGCTGATGCGCATTGGATCTAGGGATGGCAGTGGGGCGGGGCGGGGGACAAGGTCTCCACCCCCGCCCCGCCTCCCTGGGGGGGATGGATTTTATCCTCCACCCCCGCCTTCATCCCCGTTTCATGTCCTCCATCCCCGGTTCAAACGGGGATGAGGCGGATCGTGGCGGGGAAAAGTGCACGTCCATCCCCGCCTCCACCCCCGGACGGGGATGGATTTTAACCTTTGTCCCCGCCTCCATCCCCGTTTCATACCCTTCATCCCCGGTCCAAACGGGGTGAGGCGGGGCCCGCTTTCCCCCAGTCCACTGCCATCCCTAATTGGATCTGAGTCTGATTCTGATACCACCCGGAAGGAAATGCTCCCCCCGCCTTTTTGGATAACCAAGACAAGGCGCAGCATCAATCAGTCCAGCTGTGACGTCTTGGTTTCCCACCAGGCCACCACACCACGGACAACTTCATTTAGCTAAACTTCGTCTTCAACAAGTTATTTGCATAATCATTTTACCGTGACCGACGATAATGACCATATTCTATCATTTTCAGAACCTTTCATGCTCAATGATGACAAAAGTATAAAGTAATGGCTCGGAATGTAGGTAAGGTATACGAGCCCTCCACTTGCACCATATCGTTCTTATCCTTTCATTCTCCGTTTCGACAGTCACACCCATAAAAAATTAGTAACAATTACCACGAGAGACAGAACAAAAAAGTTCTCTTGCTCGGGAGACAGATTTACAATGCAAAAGAGGCGTTTCCAAAGTCTCAAAGCAAATTAAAGACCACTTTCTTTTTACGATGCCAAGAGACTTTCACAAGGTCTCAAAGCTAACTAAAAGCATGAAGTAATAATACTAGGTAGATCGACCAGCACCGCCACCAAGAACCTGCGAAATTTTCACCCCAATTTCCAGTCTGACTCAGAGAACTGTACATGGAAGAAGGCACCCTTTTATGTACTTGAGCTTGTTATGTAAGAAACAACAACAGTAATGTCATCCAGTTTCCCTCCATAATACCGATATCCAGCATCCTGAGCAGCAGTTGAAAATGGGGTTTGTCGGTTCTGATCCAGCGCTCGCTGCCTTGCAAGTGCGGCTATCTTCTGCGCAGTCACCTGGGGCCCTAACCCGGCTCTAATCGCATGAACAACTACCGCAGTCACCTCATTGTTGTACAAGTTATCAAACAGCCCATCCGTGCCAGCGATCACGACATCCCCAGGCGCAACTGGAAGAGTGAATACCTATTCAATTCCATGTCAAATCGTCAGAATTTTACACATTTACGCAATAAAAACAAATGGATAAAATGGGTGAGAGAAAGCAAGCATAGAAGCAATTAACACACCTGAGCAGAACTTGGAAGGTCACCACCATTCCCACTCTCCAGCTGATATGTGAAATTGAAATCATGCTGCTGAACAGGTGAACGGAAGATTGTACACCCATCTCTGACAACAATAAATCCACTATCACCTAGATTCACGGCATGTATGCCCTGCAATCAAGTTCTTGATTCAGATAAAATTGAAGAAATAAAACCCAAGGAAATAGCTAGGCATCATGGCAAAAAATTAAGCTCAAAAATAACAGGAGACCCAGTGCTATGAACATCACATGAGAAATAAGCAGTGGCCACCCGTCACTAGAACCACAAAAACAAACCTGTTCTGTGAGAGCTATAATGCAAGCTGTTGAGGACCCTCTAGCTTTGGTGCTTGAATGAGCTTTCTGTAGCACCCTAGCTGGATCAATTGAACCCTTGGGTTCCTCCTGGATTGCTGATACAGAATGTGACATCAATTCCCTAGCATATTGGCCAGCATCAATGCCTAGATCAGCCCAACCACCAACACCATCTGCGACGCCAACAGCTTGCTCATCAACACATATGAAATGTGCATCCTCTCCACCAGTTTCTTCCTTGGCTGGGTGTGGAAGGTAACACGATCCTGACAGAAGCTTCAAAGTTCTATCACCTAAAATCTTCCTGAAAAAAACAAGTGGAAAAGCAGCTGATTACGGCCACTAAGAAAGCAGGCGTACATTTTCAGCCTCAAAAACGGATAATCATGAAATAGGACCGGTCCACCAAACTCTCAGCACTCAATCTTCTCATTCTTAAATAATTGAAATGGATAAATTAATGATATTCTGGAAAAAGTGGTAAACAAGCCAAGCAGCTTGTGAGCTACTCAGGTTCCAATTGTGGAAAGCTTGATTAAGGCTTGGAAAAGCAGATCTATAGCCTGTTTCCCAAGGTCAGACATACAGATGACCCAAGCTTAACTAACCCTGTGTTCAGCTCAGTTAAGCCTGACTCATGAATCATGATAAATGTTATAAAAAAGTTCATAAAATACACATTAAGGTAGCGTGCATAAAATGAAAAACATGTCGGATTGTGTCATTTATCGATAATTAAACCGATACGCCCTTTGTTAACTACTAAAAGGTGATTTCACCTATACTGAAATAGTAGGCAATTGTGTCTTAACTAGTATATGACCCATAAGGAAAAGGTCACCAAATTATTCATTAAGGTAGTTATAAGAGTAACTCCAAGAATAGATGTTCTAAAGTCCATATGTCATATCAAAATAGATGTGACCGAAACATTAAACATCATTTTTTTAGGGAAAAACAAAAAACATCATTATTGCAAACGTTTCAAGTTGGCATTTTATTTCTGGTAGGGATGTACAACGAGCCGAGCTAGCTCGGGCTCGACTCGAGCTCGTTCGAAAAATAAATGAACTGAGCTTGAATAAAGGTTTAGGCTCGGTACACATAAACGATTTGAGCTTGAACAGGTAGTCCAACTCGGTTAGGCTCGATAAACCCAATTAAGCTCAGTTCACATAGTTATGTAAAGAAATTTGATTTTATATATGTATAATAATTTTCTTTACATGAACACAAAAAGAGGTGTTACCTCAAGTCTTTGGACTCTTTCGAAAGTGGCTTGGGTTCAAATCCCACCACTTACGTTTCTTTTAAAAAATGTTTCAGACACAAATTAAAAAAAAAAATTACATTTTTTATAAATGTGTTCAGCTCAAGCCGAGCCAAGCTTTGCTCGAGCTCGACTCGAGCCGATCCCAGGCATAGGCTGTTCAAGCTCGGCTCGAGTTCGAGCCAAGCTTGAACAACCATTTTTTCTTCTCGAGCTCAGCCAGCCCAAGCTCGGCTTATCAAACCCAACTCGTGTGCATCCCTAATTTCTGGATAATTTTCAAATGCCCACCAATCTTTTGGTCCTAATCTAATTCACACAAACTCGGCTAAAAAGTCAACGCACCCGCGTCGACACACCCCGACACGGGTGCGGACACGGGACACAAACACGGTCAACTAAGTGAAGGTCAACACACCGGGGCCGAGTCCGTCCACATTTTGGACTCGATCAACTTTGACTGAGTCTATTTTTGTCCATTTATTAAAATTAATTTTGGACTCAGTCAACTTATTGCTTTAAAATTTACAATCTTATTATATATATATATATATATATATATATATATATATATATATATATATATATATATATATATTGCTCCACACCCGTGTCGTACCCGCACCCATGTGACATAGGTCCTAATTAATGTATCCACCAAAGTTTTCCCATTTTTCAAATACCCGCAAAACTTGTCACTTTTAAGTAAATGCCCCATTCTTTTCAGCCCTTGGTTTAATCTTGGGTTAATGTTGATTATGCAGCCAACATGTTACCCTGCAGAATTGCATCAAAATGTTTTTCCTTACATTCAGTATAAGTTTATTTTTTTACCTCTAAAGTATATGAACTATTTTCAAGCGAAAAAGAGTACTAGAGCAAAAAAAGTCTTTATTTATCAATCAGTTTTCTTGCTTAAGACAAAAAGTCAAGATAAGGATGAGTTATTGGTATCAGCCCTGAATCGTGGACCACCGATTCAGCTGTATCGGCCAATACCGATACTCAACTGAATCGTTATGTATCGGCACAAATATAATAAAAAAAATTATAACGGGTCAATCTTAACGTGACTCGTGTTAAAACCATAAAATAAATTTAAAATAATATAAAAAAGTATTTTTTGATATTTTTTTACAATTATTAAAAAATAGCCGATTCAGGTCTTCAGCGTGTCAAATTTCTGCCGATACGCACCGATACTGATAACATTGGTTAAAAGGTTGGAAATAAACTGCACTTTTGACTACTTTTGTAAAGTAAATTGGTCATTTCAACATATAAGTTTAATGGGAGTTAACTCTTATTTGCTTAGCCCAGACTAAAAGCTTGAGGGTATTTAAAGAATAAGAGAAGGATGATGGATCTATAAATTAGGACCAAAAGTTTGGTGGTCATTTAAGCACTACCCTTTATTTTTTCCCTATAACAGTATACCCAATTTATTTCTTAAGAACTCACCACCTGCCAAATTTTAATGGACTCTTAAAGATAAATTATCTAACCTGAAAACTTCTACTGGCTACCCGTATCTATGTCCAACACTTAGTGACACTCGATACAATATACAACATAAATCTAGGAAAATATTTGTAGACTTTCTTTTTTGCTTTCAAATCAGAACATACTTTTTTGAGGTTAATTTTATTAATGTAATCTAAATATACAAGCAACTTGATTATTTGATATGGAATTGTATTTTCGTGATTTTGCATGAAGAATAAATTGAAAATATGGAAAATATGAGCACTTATATAGGTTATGGTGGTACACTCTTGATTTACATAGATATAACCTCCAACAGCAAAAACTAAAAATTAGGAATCCCTAAAAAGTATTTAACCAAGTATTTTGTGTAGACTTTTAAATTTCTATATTTTATGAAGACATTTTAGTAGTCCCTTTTCTACTTGTTTGAGTGTAAAAAAGACTAGAAATCCCTAATATGTAGCCAAGCATTTTGTGTAGCCTGAGATTCCTAATGATTTTTTAAGACATTTTAGGAAACCCTTTTTCCTTTTTGAGCCTCAAAAGAAAGTGACATGGTGTAACTTTGAGATAGAAAATTTGTTTAGAGCATAGGAAAAGGAGGAACAAGAATACGGACGTTGGTGATGCAAGAAACCCATGACCACACACATACACCATAAACCATACCAAGAAAGATCTATCTTAAGTCATTCATTGATGTTTGCCTAACATTAGTGATTAGACAAACAATTGTATTTGTATCCCATGTATTAGTCACAAGATAGTGCTCACGCTGGTATAAAAAAATCCAGTTATTTCTTTCCCTCCATATGACCCATCAAGTAGCAAGTAGTGACAAATGCTAAATGGCAGATTTATTTTCCCTTTGCTTCTTGTATCACAACCCACTGTAAGAACACAATGAGATGTGACATGGAAATCTTATTTCCTCAGCCACGATAGCTGGAAGACCTTATAGAAGATGTAGCACTGGGTGAACAGGAAGATTATGATTTCTTTGTTTGGAAGGTAATAGTAACATATCTCCAAAGCAGATGACCACCTCGAGTTTGGAGATTTCAAATGGAATGAGGCTTATAATATGCAAAAAGGCATTCAATGGTCATGCCTCTAGGGTTAGGTCCATGTTTCTTGAGAAAAAGAGATGCAAAAGGTAAGAAGAGGGATAATAACAAGATTTCGTTATGAATTTTCCATCTCTGCTCCTATTCCAACTGACATCATCTACCATAGAGACATCAATACGAACACTTTCCAATGCATTCATGAGGTTCTCCCAATCTTCAACTTCTTCATCCACAAGATGCAAAGATAATCAAACATTGAATTCTGCATAAGATGTGTGCTCCAACCAAGGTATCCATATCTCAAGCATATAGAATCTATTTATCGGGGCTCTTCATAGAGAATTGGATGTTTCTCCTCTTAAGCTTCACTAAAAGTTGAGGTTCCTTTATAGCCACTAGGAGCGCAATCATCTACAATACCCAAAGCAACTAAGACATCAATTTCACATAGACAATTGTAAGAAAGACATAGGAGGGGAGAGTATTTCATGGAATAGAACAGTTTATTCTTTACGTTGCTTTTCTTTGATCACTAGTGGTTAAACATGAAGGACAATTATTGTCAACGTTTACTTATTAGAAGGGAAAGTGAATCAATTATCCTATCTAGATTAGCATGGTCATTTGATAAGTCTAACTAGGTTAGCAAGATATACCAGAAAACTTTGCAACTTTTGGGCTTATTGATAAATTTTAAGCTATTTCTGGAATCCTTTTAACTTTCAAGAATTGGATTTCCTAGTTAATCAAAACAAGAAGCTCACATGCCCCAAATTCTTTAAAAGAGGTTTATTCATGAATTTGTTATAGATTACTGTTTTGCATATTATATGTAAAACAATCTGTTTATCCATTTGTCATAAGCACACAATTCTGGTAGTTGGTGAAAGCATGCTCCCATCTAGTTTGGAGCATAATGGGAGAAAGAATTTTGTGTAGAAGAAGAGAATGGGAAAAATAAACAGAACAACCCAAAAAACAAGATTTAATGGTTATGCCCTAAAGGGAAACTGAACAAAAGGTTAAACGTACAACCAATTTTGACCTGTTCAATATAGTCAATTACCAAAGGAAGCTACTTAGTCGTTCAAGCACTCATCCCAAGAAGCACCAATTTCACTGGAACAACACTTGCTCATCAATAGAGCAGCACAATGAACCAAGCTGTTGGCGGAATGCTCAAGGTCAGCTCATTAAGACTCAGACGTTTATATAAGCAAGCGAAGCCCAAACCTAGCCTAGCCTGAGGCGGGTTTGCTCAAATGAGCCTAGCCAAGCACATTTCTCGCGCTCATTATATGAACCTAACAAAATAGACAGTGTTTGGTATGTTGTGTTTCTGTGTGAGAGGTGGCGGGTTTGAATCCTCAAAAAGATATATTTTGTATAACTCAATCTGAACTGAGAGGAGCTAAAGCTCTCTCGAGCTTGACTGAGCCAAGTTTGAACAAGTCTGTTGAAGCATGAACCTGGCTGGCCTGAACCGACTTGAGCTAAATAAACCAGGCTCAAGTTCCGCTAGGCTTGTGTGAATCCCTACTCATCAATAAGCAACAATCTAGAAGAAAAAACTGAGTGGGATTAAATGTCAATCATAGGGCTCAACATCATTATTTACAATTTTTTTTCCATTTCTGACAAGAAGTTAAAATATATGATTGTGTTGGTGTTACCTTCTTGAGTTTTTCCTCAAACTTGCTGGATCTTCAAGTGTTTTTAAAAGGAGACGAGTCATGTTATTTCAGTTACGTTGGCATCAAAATATGAAAAACATGCCCAATGAAACAGATAGGTTGGAAAAGCCAGAAAGAACTAGCCAGGGCGGGGCATTACACCAAAGTATTGGACTACCCAATTCACTCTTAAAAGGAAGAGCTCAGGTAAATTGAGAGTCAGCCCGATTCCCAGCCAACACCCAAAGATATTTCGTAAAAGTGGAAAGGAATCAGTCACAAGAAGGAAACAAATACATACTGGTCAGGAGAAGCAGCAGAGTTATCAACCCGATCCTCGCGCACGACCCCATCAAACGACACATCTGGCGCTGCCCCAGCAGAATATGATGCGGAGCTTGAAGAATGGAATGTCTGTTTCTCTGGACTTGAGGACGGATTCAATGCACTCCCAGACCCAGAGGCATGGAATAAGAAAGAATGGTACAACATATTCCTTCCAGACGGTTCTCGGCTTCTCAGACTCCCGCTAACTTTCCCGTGATAATTAAACTTCGGACCTCCATAAGGAACCGGAACCACAACCACAAGTGAATTGACTGCACCCAATCTGCAAACTGATGATAATCCACGGTTGTTTCTCGAACCCAAACGGCAGACAGACATCGGAGGCGATTTAACCCCAGTCAAAACGGAACCAATTGAAGCCATGAGACCCTCCTGATTCGGGCTTGTGTCTGTGGAACTGAGACTACCAGACTCGGCCGAGAGGTGGTCTGCGTAATAAGACCAAATTTCAGAAGAAGGACCATACGCTGAAGGAATCGAAACAACGCGGGTGACCGTTCCCGCAACCGAGATCTCCCCCGATCGACCAATCACACTTCTGGAAGATGTGCCCAACAGACTGCCAACGTGAAGGTTGCGTAACCCTGCAGAAGCGAACCTTGCCTCAGATCCCACGAGAGTCGAAAACAGGGGAGACCGAGACAACTCCGAGTTCACAGACAACAAGCCCCCTCTCCGGCCGAATAACCCTAACGAATTCTGAATCCCCCGGTCCCTGACAGCCGATCGGAGAGCAATCCTCAGCCCCAAGGGGCAACCCGCAAATGGCATCTTTCTCCTTTACAGAAAAGACTAACCCAAAAACCAGAAAACACTCAATAATCTTCCACGAAAAAGAAGAGAATCACGAACCCACGATGACGGCCAATCTTTCATAGCTCAATCTCTATTCATCCACACACACACACAAACACCCGTGCATCCAAATACCTCAAGAAGAAGGAATCAAATTTACACCTCGAGAAAAGGAAAAAACCCCAGAATCCGGGACGATGAATCAGAGCGAATCGAGAGGAGGCGAGCGGACGGAAGAAATCGATCGATGAGAAAGAATAGATGCGAAAGGGCGTACCTGAAAGGAAGGAACTCGAGACGCTTTCTCTGCTAAACCCCCAAAACCCTAGGTCTCCGTCAGATGCTAAATTCTCGATTCTTACTTTCTCCTTGTGACCATACAACGGAGAAAAGATTGGGGAGCCACGTTTGGCTAATAATCTAAGGACTCAAAATGAGAGTCCCTTCTTTGTTAGAAACATATCGTTAAAAAAAATAAAAAATAGAAAAAGTTCCATTAACTTTTTTAGCAAATACATTCCTCAAAAAAAAAAAATTTAACAAATACGCTTGGCATTTATGCAGCTTCTTCCTTTTCTTTAAAATTATTTATTAGGCTCCTCCTAAAGTCATGTCAAGCATCTAAGAAACATCGGGGATCCTTTATTTTTCCTAAGTATCTCTCTCTCTCTCTCTCTCTCTCTCTCTCTCTCTCTAAAAAAAAAGCATATTGTCAAACTTTGCATGGGACGTGGCCAAGATCTTGTCCCTAACCTTTTTTTTAAATCATAATTGACTTTCTGAATTTACTTGAACATTTTTCTTTTATTAATGTTTAATCGTAATATTTAAGAATTTGCGCTTCAACTGATATTTTTGCTTTATTTCTTTTTAAGTAAACAAATTTGAATGTCCTTGAGATCTTCAAAATTACACACGAGTATCCACTTGGGGTATATTTTTTAGTTCAAGACCTATTCTAACAAAAATGAGAACGGTTTTAGGTATCTCATCATGTTCATCTGGAAGGAGATCATGGTCATGCTGAACATGAGCGTTTTTGCTGATGCCGGACATCGTGGGCCGTCTGTTTGCATTTTGGATGAATGCCACGTGGTTTTGAGCTTTTTTTTAAAATGCAAATCGGATGGCCACGATGTCAGCATGACCTGATCTGCTTCCCCACTACCTACATCGTTTCTGACTTATGATTTAAACAAAAAAAAAAAAGCAAAGTTATAAATAACTATAATCTACACTTTGAAAATTTAATTTGTATCTGCCGATTGATTATCATATCGTCATGGACCAAAGCTTAGGTTGTGATATAAAATTTTAGTAAAGGCCCTTCAAGATATCATGTGACAGCTGTCCCCTCCCCCCAAAATATCTAATCCATTAAAAAATATCTCCGTTCTTGTACATTTTTGTAGAAGCTCAATAGTTCGCTTTCATCTGCTCCCTTTATGGGCTGAAGTATATTGATAAGCCAATTGTACAGTTATTGAGCGCTTGTTTTATTAGCCATTCAAGATTCAAGTGGGACCCCCCCCCCCCCCCCTGCCCTACAATGTTTTCGCGTGAAAACCCTTTCATAGGGCTCCCTTTCTGAGAAGCATTTTCCTACAGAAAAATGTGGCCAAGTTATTTCTCGCCATGAGTGCCTTTTTACGTTAGGTCCCTTCCTGTGAAACAAAGGGGCAAAGACATGGTTGGTTGGGGGTGCTACGGTTGTAAAGAATTTTGGATTTTCGTGATGGATTCTACAGATCCAACCCTAGATTCGGATAAAGAAATCTAAAACCAACCTTTAAAAAAAAAAAAAACAGATCTAAAACCAGCCTTGTTGGGTGTCAACTCATATTAACGAGAATGCTACGGACAGCTGCAAATACACGACTTTCATTTAATAAAACCTTTAGGCATCGATCGTTTGCTTCATAGTGCTGAGCTGGCAATCCCAATGTAATTCTTTCCGAAATAAGGAAAGTGGGCTTCAATTTTCTCCACCACCTACTACATTTTATTTTTACGAGTAAATCCTTTCATACCTCCTTTCTATAAAAACTTTAGTATGGAAAGGCTAAGTTGACATGATTTTTTTAAAAATTCATGCCCATTTCCATGAAAAGTATTTCCTTTATATAAGAATGAAACATGCGATTATTTGACTTTTTAGAAATTTGTATCGTTTTTTCATAAAAATTATTTCCTTTCCATGGGAATGAAACAAAAGATCGTGTTAATTCAGCCTTTCCCATGTGAAAGCTTTCATAGGAGTGAGGCATGAAATATTTTACACATTAAAAGTGACGGGTGGTGGAAAAAGCATGACACTTTTCTACCATAATGATTTGATGCTTGTTTCATTGATGGTGAGAAAGAATTACATCAGGGCTCAACAATCTCTCCTAAAAGTTGCATGAAACAAACGAGGCCTTAACGAAGGTCTTTCCAACCCACAAGACAGTATTCTTAGCTTCTATCTTGCGGCAAGGGATACTTCTCATGGAATTCAAGCCATCATCGTCTCATGAAAGGAAAAAAATTAATGAAGTAGGAGAAGGAAGGTTTGGTGTAACAAGATGAGTAGGAATAAGGGAAGTTATGGTACAATTGAGATTGGCTGACTCATTTGCAAGGGAAAGAGTGTGGGAAAGATTAAGGTTTAATTAGAGTTGAAAACCCATACATAGTAGTTGTGTTGGGTGGAGAATAAAAGGTGAAAGCTGGTGGTGGTGGGTTGCTGATGAGAAAAGGTTGGAGGGTTAATAGATGTTTGGTGGAGTATCGGGTGTTGCCAATCAGAGAAATTCATCGAGGAGCTATAAAACACCTCATGTATAGACTAATCATACCTCACACATGAACGCCAAATTAATTTCTAACATGTATCCAACACTGCTCTTTGGGTTGAACATCTAGTGAATCTCCAAATCCAAGATTTACCAACTACTAATTGATGTAACCCCGAATCCAAGATTTACCAACTACTCCTATGAAACAAGACTATAAAAACTTAAATTTAATAATAAAAAAAATAAGCAATTAAATTGAAGAAAAATACTCAAAATCCATTCATCAACCAACAAGAAAAACCATTTGTAATAAATATTTATAAGACAAAGATAAAACCCTGATCTAATATGGATATGAGATGGATCTAAACCTTAAATAGAATTTCAATCTTAATTTAAAAATCCCCCGAAAAAAAAATTGTATCTCTTAGACCCGAATTGCACGCTACTCCGCTCCAGCATCATTGCTCCAATCACAAGTGGGCCCCACTCCTGATGGCAATCTTGATGTAATCTATTCCCACCATGAATGTAACAAACATCAAATTATTACTGTGGGAAAGTATCGTACTGTCACAAGTGGGCCCCAATTTTTCTCACCACCTATTACTTTGTTTGTGTAAATCCTTTCATACCTCCCTTCTAATAAAAGCTTTTCCATGGGAAGGAGAAGGTTGAGTTAACCTCAAAATTGAAAACCAACACTTACATGAGTGTCTAATAGATCTTCTTGATTCAATGTTAACCTTAATGTTGAAAGCCATCACATTTGCGTCTAATAGATGTGAACCTACTCAAGTATGATACTAGTGGTTGCGAATATGGAATCTCATTGATTCAATGTTATTATTAACATTAATTTTGAAAACCGTCACTTGTGTGACTAATACATGTAGACGTCCTCAGACACATTACTAATAGATGTGGACCTACATGAAATTGTCTCAGAGTATGCACATTCACCATGTTACATCCACAATCGAAGATATATACATGCTTCATCAACAAATGAAAGTGCATATGAAAAGTATGTGCACTTTTGCATATTTTAAAAGTTACACAATTCTTTTTAACATTTACAAATGAAACAAAATGTTTTCAAGTCCAACTGGTTTCATGTACGCTTTCAACTCTCACTATCACTCCCAATCGTTGTTTGTGCTCTTGCCATGGCAACTGCTACTTATGCTTTCACCATTGTAGCTATAACTTTCGCATCATATGCTTTAATCATGGATCAACTACATTCTATGATGTCTTCTTAGAAGACCATATATCCATATAAACAATAATTAAAGTGAAGTAATGCATTGATTTGATCAACCCAAAACATCACTACCAAAGTGAAATTGAGCTCATGTCTTTTGCTTAGGCAAATCATGAATTGGAGAACAAATAATCCACAATCATGATCATTTACTTGTTGAAGAGCATTCAAAACGTGTCATTTTTCAATCTCTATAAGCATTAAATTCAAACTGCTATACAAGAAAATTTAGTTAAAAGAACCACAACAACAAGCATTTAGGCGAAGCAAACAAATACAAAGATATCATAATTGCATGTTTATACCATAGTCCATTTGTTTTGCATGAGGAAGAAAATTGTACAACATAGAATACTTTTTCCTCGTATGAATCTCATACATAATCCTGTGTCACTACAAGAAAATAAAGAATTAGCGATGGTCGTTTGCGACAGAATTGTTTCGTCGCTAACTAGCGACAGATTAACGAGAAAAATAAATATATCGCTAAAATCAGTAATATTTACGAAAATAGCAACGAAATAGCTTTCGTCGTACAATCTGTCTCAAATTAGAGACGGCTTAGCGACATAAGGTTTTGTCATAATAATTGTGACATTTAGCAACGTATTTGGCGAGGGGCAGTCTGTCGTCGCTATCTAGCAATGCAGTTAATGACGAAATATTTCTCTCGCTAACTAGTTATGTAGATTTATGATGGCTTAGCGACACAATTATTCCATTGCTAAATGTCGCATAAATCCCTAATCAGAGCCCTCTTTCTCTTTCTTGTTTCGTTGCTCCCACCCGTGCCCTATCCCGCCCGTTGGCCTCTCCCCGACCCCTACCGCCCGTTGGCCTCTCCCCGACCCCTACCGCCCGCCGCTCCCCGTCAGCCTCCCGCCGCCCGGCAACGCTCAGGTAATCGATATTAAATTCACTTTTTTCGGCAGGGGGGTCGTCCCCCTGCTTTTCCGGCAGGGGGGTCTCCACCCTGGTTTTTTGGTAGGGGGTCGCCCCTCTGGTTTTCCGGTAGGGGGGCGCCCCAATGCCTTTCCGAATGGGGGGCGCCCCCTGCCTCTTTGTTTTTTTCAGCAGGGGGGTTGCCCCCCTGCGTTTTCGATAAGGGGGTCGCCCCTCTGCTTTTCCGGCAGGGGGTCGCCCCCTTCTTTTCCAGCAGAGGGGCGCCCCAATGCTTTTCCGGATGGGGGGCGCCCCCTGCCTCTTTGGTTTTTCCGGCAGCGGGTCGCCACCTCTGGTTTTCTGGCAGGGGGTCGCCCCCCTAATTTGCCACTAGGTGCTTGGGTGCTCGGCTTCTCAACGCCTCCATCGTGCTCATGCCCATGTGCACGGAGTGTGCTTTTTGGGATATCTGTGTTTGCTTTTCCTTTGCCGTAGTGGAATCGTGTCCCTACTCGGTGCTGACAGCTCAACTGCAAGGTTCCTTGTGCATCTTGCCAGAGGGCTTGACATGCGGTTTGGCAGGCCACACTGCATCGTTCTGTGAAACTGTGAATGACTCATTAAATCAGTTATAGTTTGTTTGATGGTTCCTGCTACTCGGATAACTCTAGTAAAGCAAGAGCTAATACGTGCACCAAAGCCCAACTTCTGGAAGGGCCACATTTTTTAAATAAAAGGCCAATGCAAGATTTTTTTATTTCAGAAGAGGGTGACTTCATTTTAACACATTGTCTCTTGTAGATTTCTCAACGGATCCCGCTTGTGCCCCGCCACCCGTGGTAAGTAACTTACAAAATCAATGCAAATTAGGTGAATACCCGTGGTGAGTACGTGATGCAAGCGCATCACATGTTATCTAATTTATTGGATGCAACACTTTACTATTCACACACTCACTTAGTTGTTGATATCTAGGACTATTTTGTTAGAGTTTGGAGATCATGCTGAGCATGATTTAAATGTATGAGAATAGAAGTGTTCTTATTTTTGGAGTACGGATTCCATGCTAGGCATGGCAGTAGTTAGCAAGATATTGGAGTGTGTTTACTGCAGGTACATGTTTGACATTTTTTGATATGAATGTTTTTGATGTATTGCAATGTTGAATGCGATTGTATCCATGCTTATATGTAGTTACTTTCAATTTGTTTATTACTTACATGTGAAATTGTATAATGAAAGCATGTTTCAAGTGAATGTATCGTTTAACGAATAGTTTGTACATGATGTGAATTATTTGAATTATTTGAATATATTGTAATACTTGATGCAAATGATTTGAATGTATTGCAATACTTGATGTGAATGATTTGAATGTATTGCAATAATATGAATGATTTGCAGGTATTCCAATGATTTGAATTATTTGAATGTATTGTAATACTTGATGTGAATGATTTGAATGTATTGCAATACTTGATGTGAATGATTTGAATGTATTGCAATAATGTGAATGATTTGCAGGTATTCCAATGATTTCAATGATTTGAATGTATTGCAATACTTGATTTGAATTATTTGAATATATTGAAATGTATTGCATTGATGCGAATGATTTAAAACAATTTGAATGTATTGTATGACATTTTTTATTTGTTAGAATATGGTTCGTGGAGCTTACAGTAGTCGTTCATCCAGTAGTAGACAGGCCCAGCCTTCATCTTCACGGGCTCCTGTGATAGGCATATCATTTAACTAATTGGATGCTTGATTAGTTGAAATATGCATTCTTAGAATTTCTAACGTATTTTTTTACAGATGATGTTTCGCATGTACATGACCCACCTACACTAGTTGATCATACAAGTCAGGAGCCAACACAGAATGCAGAGTCTTCTCAGTCTGGCACAAGAAGACTCATTCGAATAGTGTATATCGATAATCGACTGTAAGTATTTCGTTTTCACTTATTGCATATCTTATAAATATTTTATATTGATATTTACTGTGTATCAATTCATGTACAACACGATGTTTGAGCCACAAGAAGTAGTACGCGAGATTAGAAATTCACTTCTTCAACATCTACCAGGACCGGTCACTCAATGGAAAGAGTATCCAAAAGAGGTGATAGACAGATTATGGTCCTTATTCACGGTATACAGTTGTTTGTCATAGTTAATGTGTTTCATATTTAATTTTTTGTTATAGTCATGTATACTAACTTTTTGAAAATATATATAGGCTTCGAATCGCTTCGTGACTATGATGGAGAAACATGATGCAAGGAAGGTGTGGCAGAGGGTGACTGTCAATTAATTTGCAGACATGCTGCACAATATGAAGATTGCAACAAAAAAAACATCTGGCGGAATAGATGATCAACTACAGTGGAAGGGCCATGGTCCTATTACTATCAAGAGAGATTATTGGGAGGGAATGTGCGACAAGTAGGCGGGGGATGCATTTTGAAATCGCTCTACGAAGGCTGCACAAAATCGAGCGAAAATGCCCGAAGCCCATCTACACACAGGTGGATCTAAGACTTTTGGAAGCCACCTAAAGAAAATGGTAACTCATCAATATATATATATTGTCAATTTTATAAGTATTGTTGCAAACCTATTAACTAAATCTTTTATCATTTAACTTCGCATAAAGCAGAAAAAAGAGACATTGTACCATATAAGGATGTGTTTGTTGAAACATATAAACAGAAGACCACGGGTGACTTCGTATCAGAGAAGGTGAGAATGACAACAATATGTATTTATTCTATTAATAATCATTGTAATATACAAGTTATCATAAACATTATAATTCTTAATTATTAATGCATACTATAAACATTATTTTGTAGGAGGTATATAAGCAACAAATGGTAGAGCGATATGACGATGACTCTACTCAGCATCCATCATTTGATCCTGCAGCATGGGTGACTGCAGCAAATGAACCCAAAAAGGGTCGTGTGTTCGGGTTTGGGAGTAATATGAACACCTCACCTGTCGTTGCTTCCTTCAGTCACGGCTCACAGACTTCTTTCGTCGACATAAGCTCCAAGCATCATATTTTTTTTTATGATGATGTACACCAGATCGTTAAGGACACAATGCGTGACTACTTCCATGAAACCATCGCTGACGTTCTATGAGCTGAGTTCAACAGTTTTTTGCTGAACAGAGGAACTTCGATTGCAAGTGTCTCTCAGTTATGAAAGTTTCATGTGATATATTGCATGTCGTTAGATTTCATATAACTTTGTTTGCCTTAACTTATGTGCATTGGATATAATTTATTTCAGTATATTTTGTTTATCAATACTGACCTTTTATATAATATTTTAGTATAATATTTTTACTACCTTTGAACACATATGAGCACGATAGAATCACATATACAGTGTTTTTACTGTCTTAGAACACATATGAGCATGATAGAATCACATATAAGTTTTTTTACTGCCTTTAGAATACATATGAACATGATTGAATCACATATACAGCTTCTTTTACTGCCTTAAAGCACATATGAGCATGAAAGAATCACATATACAGTTTTTTTGACTACCTTAGAACATATATGAGCATAGTAGAATCACATATACAAAATGTTTTACTGCCTTAGAACACATATGAGCATGATATAATCACATATACAGTTTTTTGCCTACCTTAGAACACATATGAGCATGATAGAATCATATATAAAGTTTTTTGCCTGCCTTAGAGCACATATGAGCATGATAGAATCACATATAAAGTTTTTTTTACTGCCTTAGAACACATATGAGCATGATATAATCACATATTCAGTTTTTTGACTGAAACATATATGAGCATGATAGAATCACATATACAACTTTTTGCCTGCCTTAGAGCACATATGAGCATGGTAGAATCACATATGGACTTTTTCTGACTGCCTTAGAACACATATGAGCATGATATAATCACATATAGAGTTTTTTTACTGCCTTAGAACACATATCATTCATGATAGAATCACATATAGTGTATAATTTATTTCAATATATTTTTTTTATCAATACTGACCTTTCTTTTCTTGTGTAGGTTGCTGGCGATAATCAACGTAGTGAAGCTGAAGAGACAGATCAAGGCAATGAACAAGAAGACGCACAAAATCTTGACGATGATTAGATTAATGTGCTGAATTTGTTCTACTTTCTTTTTGTTTTGAAAATGTAAATGTTGAATTGTAAATAATTAAAACTTGCGATTTTTAAAGTGGAACGATTAATTGTTTTAGTTTCATTTTATATGTATTTTTATGTGTACTTTGTTTTTTATTCAGAGGAAATATAAATTGTACAGGAAATATAAATTGTAGCACAAGAAATTTTTTCTCGATATTTAATTTTTAAATATTTATTTTTAATTTTTTTCCTTGTTTGCGACGGATTAGCGATGGATATATCCGTCGTTATTTATTATTACCGTTGAAGGTAGCGACGGATTAGCGATGGCTATAAATCCGTCGCCAAACCGAAGTCGTCGTTTAGTAACGACGGCCTTGCGATGGAAGTTGTCATTCATTATTTCGTCGCAACTTAGCGACGGAACTGACGACAGATACAGTATGTCGCTACTTAGCGACAGAATGGGCGACAGATATATGTCATCGCTTATTAGCATCAAAAAAATCGCGATGGAAGATATCCGTCGCTAATCCGACGCTAATCTGGTTAGCGACGGATTAACGACGGATTTAGATCGTCGCTAATCCACTGGTTTGTTGTAGTGTGTTTCGTATCCCAGTTGAATAGAATTAACATCTACAAAAGGATCCAATTACCAAAAATATCACTCGTTGAGACATAGATGCACGTTATATAATGCATAATTGTAACTGCACATTGAGAAAGAAACCATGTCACACTCATTGATTTAACATGTAATCACGTGCTCCATCAATCATGTTGTAGCAGTTGTGAAAAACCCACATAACAAAGAATTGGATTCAATTAGTCATGGAAAAGAAGTAAATGCACAATAAGGTCTTTACCAAGTTTTGAAGAAATTGCACTTTGGGCACATATATTGCCTAAGGCTACGTTCTTCTTATGCACATCTCGCAAATGCTCTATGTAATTGTTCAAATGCTACAACCAATAACACGCAACAAGGATGAAAGAATTTTAAAAACAACATTCAACAACACCAATATCATATAACAACAACAACAAAGAGCAAATCTTATATCACTCATCAACTTAGAGTCTTTGGTAATTGAAAATATATGATGTTTGGCTCGTCCTTTGACTGCACTAGCCCATGTCTGGTTTCTCCTTTGGCTACACTGGTCCCACGTCTAGCTCCTCCTCTAGTTGCACATGTTTCCAATACACATTACAAGTGCATTAATTAACAGTCCACTTTCAATAGTGTATCCATGATGTACAACTTACCACAAATGATTTCTTTATATTTTAGTATTGACGTTGTTTTGGAGGTGTGCTTTTCTTAGTGTCCTTCTTTGGGGTCACACAAAGATGTCCCTTGTCTCGTCATGTCTTCCCTGGTCTGCAAAAAACGAAATGCATACTAACATAGTTGTATGACCATAAGATAATATGATAGTGTTTTGTTAAGCATACAAATTCACACTCACAGACCCCTATACGAAAACATACTCTTAATGATGATGCCACCTTTTGTGGCCAACCTCACCATAAAAGCTACACTTGTATGACACGACTTCCTTTAGCACTATCTATCTTCTCTTGACCTTAAGACACCCTAATTTCCATGTCATTATGGCTGTCACCATCGGCATAAATGGTATAGGCTGCTCTATCCATTTCAATTGTATAGTACTTGTCACAAAATTCTTTTGGCATCTTCCCTACATTGGATGCTTAAAATTGCATGCGCTCATAGAATTCCACTGACATGCAACTCTATGCATGAGCATTCAAACTTTCATGATTTCGGTCATGGGCTTTGTACCGATGTCCAAGGGAATATAAGGCGTTTACACACATTCATTGTATCATTGTTCTTAGTCCGTCTTTTTTATCACAAGGCACAATAATGTCTGTCATCTTCTACCCGTTGTCCTTCTTTTGTCTAAACAAGGGCATCAACTAGAGACAAAGTCTTTTGATTATAGAAATTAAAGGCTTGTCATGAAAGGGTAGAATTAGGAGTTTCAACAAGTCGGGTTTGGTTCAGGTATGGTATGGGGTACAGCAGAATCCTAATCAGATCCATCATAGGATAAACCATACCCAGACCCGATAAGAACTACATGAACCATACCCAGGCCATAATCCAGTAAAATAATATTTTTATCATTCTTATATTGAAAATTTTTGGGTCTTAGTCGAAACTCGGGTCGAGCCCGGGTTTGATATAAATTTCATAGACTATACCCAACTCCATGTATTAAGCAGTCTTAATTGAGTCTTCTTATTTATCATCATACCTGGACCCTATAGGGTTTGGTACGAGTTGGGTTCGGGTAAACCCGACCCATTGACACCTCTAGGTAGAATTCATGAATTGAAGGACTCCACTGCATTAGATGTTAAGAAACTGTATATTTTTCTTGAAAAATAAGATGTCGCCCAATACTTTTGATATGTGTCTGTAGTAATGTAAATAAATATAACTTTATCAGGTTATCATACCTTTTAAAGAAAGTATTTGCATCATTCTTTCGTTGATGCTCGTGTTGTGCTACACTTTGACAAGTCAGGTGCTTCATGCAATATCCGATGTGACATGTACCTTGCCACACAAAAGGGATAATATATAACAACCCCTGATGACTATTTGAAATCACTATCAACTCTTTCTTCTCGTGAAATTCATCAAAGTAGTCGAGTTCTTGCTTCACACCATCCAAAAACCAAACCCATAATTTATTTGACTGCTTATCTATAACTACAAAAGCTAAGATAAACAACTCACCACAGGGATCAATTGCAATCACAAACAATAGTACTTCGATGTATTTTCCTTTTAAGAACATTTCATTTACCATAAGAACCAGGGGACACCCTCATAAAAAATCATTAATGTATGGATGAAAAGATAAGAAAAGGTACTTAAATTGACATTGTCTATCCCTCTCGATTGCCCCTAGCATTCCAAGGTTCACTTTCATCAAGTGATCCAAGTAGGCAGAAAGTTTCGTAAAGAATTCTTCAAATGTGTCATACAATGCTTCCTTTCCATGTTTCCTTCTATGCCAAGCAACTTTATAACTAACCTCCTCACCTTCCTTTCGAATAATGTCATTAATGATTTATCTAACAGTCATGTTTAGGTTATCATGCAACTGATCAGGAATGACACTTGCGATCTACATGAAAGGCACTTTCTCTAGTGAAAGGTTGCCCAATGAACTACTACAAGTATGATTGTTTACATACTTTTTATTTTAATGAAAGATGATCCGTGAACCCTGATGCAATGGTTCATTAATGAGAAATCCTGCTCACTTCACTGACTTTTTCTTGTGTATATAATTGTCACACTTTTTAGGTTGCTCATCAAGTATTTTGTTTTGTAGTTATTTGTGACCACATGATTTTTTAAAAAATCACAACAATGCTTCAAATCATTAAACTTTGGATTGACACTTATGTTTGCATTATTTGAATGTGTTGTTAATCACTGAAAAGCTTCTTAGTTGTTGATTCTTTCATTTTGCAATCGTTCAAACAAGCTACTTGTTTATGCTTCTATGATTTTCAACTCCTCTTCATTATAGGAGAAGTTACCGAAGGAGAACCTATCCAAACACATTTATAAATAGTTTTAGAAGTCAAGTTTTGTGCCAAATAACTACTCATATACCTTAACTTACCATGGACCTAGCTTCTCAACTAGCAATTATGAATTATCTTCATTTGGTATTATATATTCATGATCATCTAGGCCTTCTATGTCTTGTCTTGTCTTGTTTTGGAGGTTTCCTCATTCTCGACTACATAGTCATCATTATCTTTATCATAATCTTTTGAATCACACCTACCACTAAGTGATTATTTAGATGCCCAAACAATATCATCAAGCATCGTGTTTAACTCTTCGTTTGCTTGCATATTTTCATTAGACATGTATATTCATCATAATGAACAATTATATAAAGAACACTTAAATCTTATGAACTCATCACATAGTCCAAACTAGTATACCTCATTCTTTCTGCATCCAGAATTGAATCCGAGTTTGTAATGTGGATTATCTCCACATGAGTATTGTTCTCCACATTATTGCACTCAACATATGTGACATTAAAGTTGAATTTTATCCTCTCATCATAGATGACTATCTACAATAGTGATTGACTGAGAAATTTGCACATTATTGACAATTCAAACTCTACATCAATAATTTTTTTGGAAAATATACATGTTATTTACATGTTGTCTACAATACTGTCTGAGAGAGGCAGACATTCATAGCATGATTGCCTCGAACGATGATATTGTTGACCATTCGATATAGGTCAGTATTCTGTTCATGATTACCATGATCATTTAAAGCACTACAAATTCTGGGTACCAGGTTTGCCAGACATTCCTACCACAAATTCACTAAAGATATTGTTTATAGGGACACTTATAGACGTCCAAGCAAAATCGTTCTCAAAAGAGTAGTATACATCAACTTTTGAGGTCATCGTTAATTGCCTATAACAGTCATAAACTATAAGCTGCATTGGTGATCCCTTAAAGATAACAACAAGAACTCATGCATAAATACACTGCACACAAATCATGCATACCCCCTTTCCTCCATATATTTTTTGTATTTATTTAACCCAAATATAATAAAAATAAAATAAAATGAAATAAATTATATAAGCAAGCCTCTACAAAAATATAGATATTCGAGCAATCATAATGTCTAAATCACAAAAAATTAATAAAAGCAATAAAATACATGTAGTGATACACAAATCATCATAAAAAATAAAACACCAAAAACATTGCATCATAATAAATAAAACTCATCTTAGATAGTGACCTTTTGGGATTACAATTATTGCACCATGAATGATAAGGAATAATCTTGCAAGGGGAGGTAGTCGTAGGGTCATCAAAGTGTTGGGTGATGACACACCTTGGAATAGCCACAAGGAGAGAACAATATCGGGATTATTTCACAAGAGGTAACATAAACCCTAACTTTTGGAGCTACATTGTCACCCCTTCACGAAAAGGAGAAAAACTCACACAATAGTCACCACAGGCTCGCCGGAATGTTGGATAGTAGTTGCAGGGTAGCTGGAAGATTGGATGGCGAAACACCCTTCAATTGTCACAGGATAACCAAAATGTTGGATGGTGAAAAACCCTTCAATTGACGCAGGGGATATGAAAGTTAGTTTTCTTTTGGCAAGGGCATAAAGAACTACCAAAACCATAAAATTTGAATTTATATGATTACAGATAAGTTCATATTCTATGCCCGACATTAATTGTGGACCCATGGATATTCTCACACTAACAGTGCCTTTTGCAGAAAATATCATAATACTAGTGAATATCTTTTGTTTTGAACCTGCTTCTAGGCAAGCGTTGTGCATCAGAGTCTTTAATTTTTTAGAATAGGACGTGTACGACATATTTGTGCACATCTGAGCATGTTCGTTCAAAATATATAGTGTGAAGCAAATTAACATACCTTAGTTTTTTTTTTCGGACAGGACGTGGGACACATATTTGTGTGCATATGAGCAGGTCTGTCAAAATTGTCGGCATTGCAAACACGCCTTAATTTTTTTTGTATTAAGTTTTGCAGAATGTTTGTGCACATATCCACGGAGGAATGAGCGAGCGAGGTTCTCTAAAAACTCGCTAGTTTGATTTTTTCATTTTAACTTTAATCTTCTCACTTTTATTTTTTTAATCTTTAGAGCATAGCAAATTTTTTGTGTAACATACAACGTCCGCACTTAGTTTTATCGAAAGTGCAACTCAAAAGTGTGCATCTGAGCAACAACCATACAAACATTCGCTAGTTTGATTTATTGTTTTAGTCTATTCACTTTCATTTTAATCTTTGGAAGTTCACAAATTTTCTGTTTGCGCATAGTGTTTTACTATGCGAGTTGTGTCACATACATCTGCGCGCGCATAGTCCGATTGAGAAAAATATGCCGTCGATGACATTTCCAAGTTAGTTGAAGATGTCATGTTGTCAATAATCAGTCACAAGACCGATCCAAATCCACGTAGGTTGAGAAAGGGTGGAGATTCAATATTCTTCACCAAGGTAGACATTATCATTTACATGTTGTCGAGATATTGAAATGAGGCATATTGGATAACGCCCATGCTTGGGTTGACCCCGGCCGGCCGTGCAGATCAAACTGCACTTGAAGACTCCTTAATTTGAGTCAGCTAATTAGGACCTAAGAGTTCAGGAAAGGGAATGACTAGTCGAAATTTGGAGACCCTTCTCGCACTCAGCACAAAACCACACTGAGATGTTGTTGATAACCGCATAATCACCACCACATACTTGGGGTCGGGTGGGCGGTGTGCTTGAATTGGGAGACGAATCTTGACCTTGAACTGGAGGGGGGGTCGGGAAAGAGTCAATTAATGAGGGGATATAGAAGCGGTGACAAACAGAGGTATATGAGATCGTCAATTAATGAATGGAGGATATAACCAGGGACAAGCAACGAGAATGAAGCACTCCATACTAAACAACATGTGTCATGTAGTCTTTCCGTTTCAGAGGAAGATCGACCCCTGAGGAGGTATCTACCAAATGCATAAACCCTCAGCCCAGCTACCACAACACTACTGTTTAGGAAACTCAAGGCGGTGAGCAATTCACTAAAATGGAAAAGAAGTGGGAGAGGAGCCGGTGGGAGAAGTAATAAAATTTGTATGGAACCCTATACATTAGCACAAATATCCAATGATTGACTGACATTTGAATTAATGAAGGGTATTAAAATTAAAAATATGAACAATCTATTCAAAATACCATGAATTAAATCCACACAAGCAGGCAGAGAAAGGAGACTTGCCAGTTTTTCTAAATTATTCATGAATTCTCTACCACTCTTAATTATCAACATCATGGTTGGCATTCTCGAGACTAGGTATTGTATTAGTTGCATTTTACTGGATGACTCATCAAGCGAGTCAACTTAGTGACTTGGACAAGTCAAGGATTTTTGTTTAATTTATTAAAAATAAATAAGAAATTTATAATACAATTTTTTTTTTAAAAAATAACATCTCTGTGTGTGATTTATTATATATAATAATAGATGTGACTTTGATTTTTTATATAAATATATATGCACATAGTGACAGATTAGAGATATTTTTAGACTATTTCTTTTTTGTAAGAGAGAAATTTAAGTTACATGTATTATGAAATACTGTTGGAAAACATGATATGTTAGTTCACTATTTTAAATGATAACAGTAGAGTGATATTTACAAAATATTATGATATATTTGATAAAGTGTAAATATCACAATTTAATCTTCGACATTTGTATTCTAAAGAAGAAAGTTTAAAAAAATTGCGCGAGTGATTTAAGATGCATTGAATAGCCCCATCTTTGGTAAAATCTCCCTTTCTTATCATGGTTCTATTATTAAAAGTTAATATTTATCATTTAATTCATTAACTCTCTCTCTCTCTCTCTCTCTCTCTCTCTTTCCATTGTCAAAAAATAGAAAGCTTAAAATGTTTTTAATTAATAGTTTGAAATTTTAAAGAAAGCCAATTTTTCCTATATATGGCAGTGAAAAACAGGGTTGAGTCAATGATGAACTCGACTGAGTCTTGACTGAACTGGCTGAGACAAAGCATTGACTCGATCGGCCAAGTTTGTCCTAACCAAGTTATAATGTTTTTCTAACTCGGTTAAGGCCGAATGTAAGGCAACTTGGGTTAAGGACCTCCGGGAAAAACTTCTACAGTATGAGATGTCATTAAAAGGCATCGTTGAAGATTCTATTGCTCAACCCGATTCTCAAGATGTTTTAGCCATTGAGTTTTCTTTTGATCGTGATCGTGGAGGAAATAGCTTCAGAGGAGGAAGAGGTCATGGCAGATATGCAGGTCCAGGTTTGCTTCCCACACCCAATATGTCATTTAACTCCAATGCAAGGAACCAAAACCAAAAAGTTGTTCCAACGTGTTACTTATGCAATAAAAAGTGACATATTAAAGCAAATTGCTGGTTTAATCCTCAAAATAAAGGAAAGTTGCCAAACACTGAGAGCAAGAAAGAAGATAATGTTACTAAAACAGATGGGGAGGTAAAACAACGTTTGTTGGCTGCATTGTCTGGGCTGCACTTGAAGCATAATGATCAAGGGTTATGGTATGTTGACTCAGGAGCAGCGACCCATGTTACGGGGGATGTTGGTAAGCTCTCAAGTTTGGTTCCTTACTTTGGTAAAAATAGTATTGTTACTAAAGATGGATCTCACCATCATATTTCTCACATTGGAAATGCAATCATTCATTTGTCAAAATCATCTCTCAATTTGTCAAGTGTTATTCATGCTCCTAATATAAAAAACAACATTATTTCTATTTCTAAACTTGTTGATGATGCACATTCTTATGTTGAATTCACTCCCTCTTCTGTGCGTGTCAAGGATCTTCAAACGAGTAAGACATTTGTTAAAGGGGAGCGATAAGGAAACATGTACATTTTCAAGGAAGATCCATTTGCACATACAAGTTCTGTCTTGAAGCCTGAGTCTGTTTTTAGTCTTTCTAAATGTAATAAGCCAAGTCTTTGGCATGGTCGATTTGGTCACTGCAGTCATTCCTTTCTTGAGAAACTTGTATCAAGTGAATTAATTTTTAAGTCAAGTTTGACTCTTGAGAAAATAATAAAAAGTGCTCAATTTGTAAAATACGTAAGAGTCATGTACTTCATTTTGATTCTATAAATAAAAGAGCTTCAAGACCTTTTGAAATTGTTTATTCAGATGTTTGGGGGCTTACACTCATTTGTTTTACTTCTGTTAGCAGATATCATCTTATTTTTATTGACAAGTATTCTCATTATACTTAGATATTCTTTATGAAACACAAGTCTGAAACCTTTTATCTATTCTGCAACTTTTATGCATTTGTCCAAAACCATTTATATACCAATATTTTGCATTTTCAATGTGATGGCGGTGGTGAGTATACATCAAAGAACTTTATTGATTTTCTCCTAAGTAATGGAATAAAGCATAAAGTGTTTTGTCCACATACGCTTCAACAAAATGGGATTGTTGGGAGAAAGCATAGACACATTGTTGAAACGGTTATGAGCATGATGCATGATAGCAATCTTCCAATCAGTCTGTGGACAAAAGCATTTCATTCTGCAGTTTATATTATAAATTGTCTGCCAATGACAGTTTTACAGAACAATTCACAATATTTTTCTCTTTTCGACATTTAGCCTTATTATAATGTTTTGCGTATGTTTAGATGCACTTGTTATATTCATATTGATGATTCTCTCAAGAATAAATTTCAGCCAAGGGCTTTTAAGTGCAGGTTTGTGGGATATGCAAATGATTACAAAGGGTATCAGTGCTATGATCCTGTGACTAGGCATATTAAAATTTTAAATGTTGTGTTTGATGAGAATGATTTTGGTGATGTATTGTTTAATACCTATCAAAGAATTTCTAGAGAAGAAGTTTATCATCCATGGCTGAATGCAAAATTATTTGCAAGTGTTTATGGTGATTGCTCATCTCAGTGCACTCAGGAAACACATCCTGTTGATCAAGATGACATTGATTCAGGCCAAGCATGTTTACCTCAATCCGGCGTTCAGGAAGGTGGAGCTTCACATGTTGAAGAAGGTGCACGCCCACATTCTATTGATAAATTTGAAGAGTATGTCTATATGTGAAGAGAAAAATGTCCTTCTCTTGTTTCTCACATATAACCAGATAGTCATGTGTTCGTTGGGAACATGAGGAGTTCAAATAGAACCAAACATCCTATTGACAGGTGGGTCAGCTACAATAAATTTTCTATGGGTCTTCAGCCCTTTTTATCTCATGAATTTGTGGGGTTCTATCAAGTAGTGAAATCAAACAAATGAATTGAGGCCATGGATGAAGAAGTGAAATTGCTTCATGAACGTCGAACATAAGAAATTGTTTCCAGACCCACTGACAAAAATGTTGTTGATTCCAAGTGGGTTTTATAAAATTAAGTACAAACCTTATGACACCATAGAACAATACAAAGCCAGACTTGTTGCAAAGAGGTTTACACAGGAATATGGCGATGACTATGATGAAACCTTTAGTCCCGTGGTCAAAATGGAAACAATAAGAATTATACTGTCTTTAACTGTTGAACATAAATGGGCATTGAGTCAGTTGGATGTCAAAAACGCTTTCCTTCATGGAGATTTGAAGGAAGAAATTTACATGGAACAACCTCCTGGGTATGTTGAAAGAGACCCAGGCACACATGTATGCAGATTAAAATGAGTCATCTACGGTTTGAAACAGGCCTCACGCATGTGGTTTAAAAGTTTCTTCCTGAAAATACAGAAACATGGGTTTTGTCGATCTCTCTCAAACCACTCATTATTCATCTTCAAAGGCAAAGGTATCACTACCCTGTTGTTGATATATGTTGATGATATTATTGTCACAGAGAACTCAATAAGCCACATTGAAGAAATAAAGACTCTTAAGTCAAAGATATAAGATGAAAGACCTAGGAGATTTGTGATATTTCTTTAGAGTCGAAGTAGACAGGAAGAATGATTGCTTGACTCTAACACAACATAAATACACATTGGATTTGTTGAAGAAATTTGGTATGAAAGATTTCAAGCCTTTGTCTACACCGAGTGTTCTACATCAAAAGCTCAGTTCATAGGATGGAGATTTGTACATAGATCCTACAAGATATCAAAGTGTAGTCGTTATGCTTCAATATTTTTACCTTTACTCGTCATGATATTGTTTACTGTGTCAATCGAGTGTCGTCATTCATGCATGAACCATGAACAAGATACATGGATGCAATCAAGAGAGTGTTAAGGTATTTGAAAGGTACAATTAAAGATGGGCTCATATATATAAGAAAAATTGGAAAAGAGAATATATGCATGACATCATGGTCTACATTGATGCAGATTGGGCAGGAGATCCTGATGAAAGAAGATCGGTTTTGGGGTATTGCATAATTTCTTAGAAAAACTTGGTATTCTTGAGCAGTAGAAAACAAAAAACAATAACCAGATCAAGTACTCAAACTGAATACCGATCAATGGGTGCTGCAATTGCTGAAGTTACTTGGACAAAGCATTTGTTGAAGGAATTGGGAGAACCGATTTCGGAATCTATCTTATTGTGTGTAGGGATGGCAGTGGACCTGGGGAAAGCGGGGCCCCGCCCCGCCTCGCCCCGTTTGGACCAGGGATGAAGGGTATGAAACGGGGATGGAGGTGGGGACGAAGGTTAAAATCCATCCCCGTCCGGGGGTGGAGGCGGGGATGGACGTGCACTTTTCCCCGCCCCGTCCCGTCCCCGCCTCATCCCCGCCCCGACCACTTTTCCCTGCAATATCCCCGCCCCGCCCTACCTCATCCCCGTTTGAACCGGGGATGGAGGACATGAAACGGGGATGAAGGCGGGGATGGAGGATAAAATCCATTCCCCGTCGGGGATGGAGGCGGGGTGGAAGATAAAATCTTGAGGCGAGGCGGGGGTGGAGACCTTGTCCCCCGCCCCGCCCCACTGCCATCCCTAATTGTGTGACAATCAAAGTGCCATCAAAATATCCTTTAATCCTATTTACCACAATAAGACAAAGCATATTGAGATAGATCAACATTTCATTCGACAAAAGGTTGAAGATAAAGAGATTGAGCCTCACTTCATCTCTACAGAAAACCAGGTGATAGATTTATTTACAAAGGGATTGACGAAAAATAGATTTTGGTTCTTAAAGAATAAGTTGTCCATGCTACAGGACCATGAACAACTTGAAGGAGGCTATTAAGTGTCGTAAAATGGGCTGGATCAGTTTGGATCTGATCCAGACCCAAATTGTGATTTACGTGATTGACGTGTTTAAGGGGATACACTTGTAATATTGTATTTGCAAGTCAGTTATGTCCATGAAAATTGTTGTACCTTATGTATAAATATGAGAAGATAGGTCATGTATGATTATTGAAAAAAGTGAACCTTTTCAGCCCCAACTTCTCAGCGTCTTCTTATTCTCCTTCTCTTCTTCTCACCTTTCTTTCTATTGCAGATCGGGTCTGGTGAAATCTTAAGATCTAACAGTTATACCTTATGCATTAAGAGTTTTAAACATGTTTTCCTCTTGTAAGTCATAACTGTGAAAATAATCAGTTGCTTGAAATTCTATTTCTAGTTATTGTTAATGTCACGAGTATCAACAGTATCTTCTATTTAACTCAATTTCATCCTTCAAACTTGTGTTTGTTCCTACTTTTGTGTTGTTTTTTGTATTATTCCCAGTGGCAGCAGAATCCAATATACCAGTATGGTTTGAGCCTGTCTATAACGAAATCGAAAAAAAATTGAAAGCATTATTGATTATGTAAGTATTTACAATGTACAATTTTGAAGTTTTTTTTGTTTTATATATCTTGAAGTTCCTGTGATACAGAATTCTTGAAAACATGGAGCAACTTTTTGGAAAAACATTTGCAGGTACAATTTATTTCACCCAATGAAGGTGAACTTATTGCCCTGGCAAAAACTTTGTCCTCTGGAGATGCATCACATTCATTTCAAACAGGAGAAAATGCAAGATATAGCCATTCAACTGAAACTCTTTTTCAAATTCTGAAACCAGCAATTTGCGTATTGCTAGAAAAGGGTATTAAAGTAATTCTTTTGACTCGGGGGTCGAACGGCGTATTCCTCTGTTTTAGGGATTTGTCTGATTACAATATAGACAATGTCGGTCACTCAAAGGCCGGTAGTTTTAAGAGGGGCCTATATGAACTTGTGACTTCAAATTGTCTATGCCCATATGAGGTTGCGCTAAAAGCTGGATGGAGTAGCTCTCCCTGTTTCAGTTGTGAGGCTTACAGGTGTTGGTGATTGTTTGGTTGGTGGTATTCTGGCGTCTCTGTGTGCTGGTCTGGATAATCTGAAGAGTACTGCTAAAGCGGCAGTAATGACAGAAATGAACGTTCCTTCTGACTTCTCTCTGATCACTATTACAAGTAGCAGTGGCGTAGCTAGGATTCATGTGTGTGTGTTGGGGGGGGGGAGGCAAACAGGGGTGTAGCAAAAAAAAAAAAATTTGGGCAGCGCCACCGATATTTTTTTTTGAGATAAAATAAAAAATGGCTACAATAGGACTGGACTGGGCTAAAAAAAATGGATAAAAATCTATTTCATATGGAATCAGGGCTGGGCTTTTAAAAAAAAATTAACTGTTTCTGGAGGCAGGACTGGGCTACAGCCCCCCCCCCCCCCCCCCACCCCACCCACACACAAGCTCCGCCTCTGCAAGTAGGCCACCATATGTGAATTAATCCTCCTCTGCTTGGAACAAATATTTTATATACATATAGATGATATTTTGGCCTCTCTCTCTCTCTATAAAATTACACAGCAAGGCCTTGGGCATAAGTGCAGCCTGCCTTTGCTTCACATTGTGCTATTATTACTTTGGGGAGCTTATGGTAAATATTGTTAATGTTGCCTAACAACTAGAAGTTTGAAGAAAAATAAAAATACAAAATACAAAAATAGTCATTTAAATAATGACTAAAAAATAAAAAGAGATCAACATAACTATTCTACCCCTAAAAGTATCTTAAGTAAACTTAATTTACAAAATGTCTAAGCTAAAGACTAAACACCCAATAGGTATATCGAAGGTCTATCTTGAATACAAAAAAAAATCCAAAAGCAGTACCAATAGGCATACCTAGGTATAGTTAGTGTAGACGACGTTACATATACCTTAACAGCCACATCCCTGAATGATAAGACTCATGATAACAAGGTAAGGAGGCTTAATTCGTGTAGAAGCAATGGTAGGATGAGGATGATAAGATGGAAAGAAATTACGGTATAGAAGCTAAGTAAACATAGTTGTGGAGAAATAGCAAGGCTACATAACTAATGCTTCTCCATGAACGAGACAGAAATTCTGCTATCATGTCAACTCTATTAAGGCACAACATATAAACTCTCGGAGGTTTTGAATAAAAATCAGATTTGGATCTCGATTGAAGGTAAAAATGAAGAAAATTGGTTTAAAACGATGTTCGAACTTTGGATATGAATTTATAAAATGAATTGAAATAAAAGATTCAGGCTCATGATGAAATTTGGATTTGGATCTTGGATTTGGATATTAGATCAAGCTTGAAAATGAAATCGGATCTTGGATCTAGATCAGAATCCAAGAAGTGAAATTTGATCTCAGATGTTAGGTGAATATGAGTTTGAATTCAAAAATTGATTCAATTATCTTTCTAAATGGATCAGAAGATGGATCCAGATGGAAATAGATCTAGGATGATTAATTGGATCTCAGATATCCAATAAGATATTTCAAGTTCAAAAGGATAAATTGGATTCCGAATCTGGATAATAAAATAAATTGGATGGAGAATTCAGGTTCAGAGGGGCAAATGGACATCGGATCCAATATCTGAATTGAAATATGTATTGAATATTTGATATTGATAAAATATCAGATAAAAGAATTGATCCGAGTCTGAATTGGGACTTATCTCAGTTTACAAAATTGATAGAAACAATGTTTTATTTTTTTTTGTTTCTGTTCTATAGAGGTAGAAAACATGGTACTGAACTAGCCTAAACTAATTTGAACTGGGTAGGATTGAAATGAACTGAATTGGAAGTCAGTTATACTAAGATGAACTAAATTCAGAGTTAAAACACTAGCTCAATCGACTGGGGTTAGCTCAATTTGGATTAAATTGAGCTCAAACGAGCTAAAATGAGTTAAAATGAAGGTTCCGTGATGTAGAAAGTGACTTTGAACTGGGATTGAACCATTCAAACTTCTGATGAACTCAGATTATACTCACAGAGATAGGATCTACTGAGTTTAACTGACTCAGACAATTTGGCTAAAATTTAAGCAAAAATAAGCTCATTTCATCTGAAATAAACTAAATTTAGCTGAAATGAATTAACATTGCTCGTCATGAGCTTAGGGGAGCTAGAAATGATTGACATTCTAACTTTTTTAAACTTAGAACGAGCTTGGCTAGGTCTGACTGACGAAGGGTCTAAGGGTAACTCAGGGGTAAAATGCTAATTTTATTGTTAAAATGGGGGTAAACTGACATCTAGAATGGGTAAACCTAGGAGTGAGACTCTACATCACCCTGCAAAGGGTTGGCATCTATGAAAGGATATGCCCAGAATGGGCCTAAAAAAAATTGGGGGTGTTTACATGTTCCCCTTTGTTTGAGGGTTACACTATGGTTCACCATCAATGTAGGGCCAAATCTCTCTAAGATTGCTTGTTGGAAGGTTTGCCAATCCGGCTTCCTATACATGATCTCGTACCAAGAGCACTATCTCAATGCATTCTCCTCTAACCTTGATATGACTTCATCAACCTTTCGATAATTAGGAGTTTGATGGTATGTGAAGTAGTGAATGGCTTTAAACAATCATTTTCTAGGGTTTTTTCCCTTAAAAGTAGATAGCTCTACACTTTTGCTTTTTTAACATAATTCCAAGGTAGAAATCTTATTACCCCTTTCATCACCTCTAAACCGTGTTTCATGTTTTTGCATTGGAGTCACTTGTTCCTTTCCTATCACCATGGCATTGACATTTTGAGTGAGTTGAAGCATGAGCAATTCAAGCTTCTCCGTACGTGAACTTGACTCCTCATCCCTTTGAGTGAATTTTTTCATGAACTCGGTTTGAGTTTCTAACATAGAATGTTTTAGTTAATTCTTCACCCCAAAATGAGAGCTAGAACCTTCATCCCTTCTATGGGCTTCATTGGCTTTGATACCACTTGGTGGGACCATAGTTTTAGAATCCATTTTTGAAGGCGGAATACCTTGATCGAGGTCTCTACAATCTTTTAACGCGGAAGTTTGGTCTAGTTAAGCTATTCTTCTAAGCTTTGCTCTCTTTTTCATTAATCTTGTTTATGGCGCCACTTGTGAAGTGTGTTCTTGTGAATATACTTCACTATGTCACTACACTATTACAAGTTTGGAAAGGGTTTTGTCTAGCCCGTGGCTAGGCT
Source organism: Nuphar pumila (assembly GCF_984573655.1). Taxonomy (NCBI): domain Eukaryota; kingdom Viridiplantae; phylum Streptophyta; class Magnoliopsida; order Nymphaeales; family Nymphaeaceae; genus Nuphar; species Nuphar pumila. The sequence goes on from NC_143253.1 coordinate 137,653,632, forward strand.
ACAAGCTTATGTTAGGAGTTACAAAAGCTGCTCTTAATCAAGCTCACAAAATCAGGCCACAACTGGCCTTGGTTGCAAATAGCTATATTCAGTTCATTGTTGTCACACATAGCAGCTTATACAGTTTTGCACACTGTAGCTGGGGGAGGTTCTCCGCCCGTATGGAAAAGTCGCCACTTGACAAATATCGATCGTGAGGTACACAGAAGTGCATAGGTTTGTCGCGCGATAGAGGAGAGCACTGCTCAAGGCAGTGTTGATGCTTGTTGGCGCCTAGGCGGAAGAGCTAGGTGCACAGATGAATTGCACGTGCAGATGAGAAGGTGTATTGTTGAAGTGCATGCATGGATGATGTTGTTATGCGCAGGAGAGGAGGTTACACATGCTACGATGAGCAGATGTTGTGGTGCGTGCGGCGCACTAGGCATTGTGCATTCACTGCAGCTGAAGGCGACACTCTGACATTGCGTAGAATGCGTAGCGCAAGAAGCGTATGGCGACCATGCATTCCTCAACAATGAAGCGGCAGATGATGTTGAGTGAGCGAGGCGGAGGTGCGGTGCTGATGTTGTGACACATATGCTCTGACGCACAGGCAGAATGCGTCAAATGCAAAGGATCAACCTGATCCTCAGCCTATAGAAACCTCCATGATTGTTGCACAAGTTTGAAGGCAATCAGGCCTCACTGCTCCTGGTGGTAGGCGATCTTTGTTCAAAAAGCCTCCCTAAGCCTGGGATTGATTAAGAAAGGCCTCCTGTTGTGGCAGAAGTGCTCCTCGTGTGTGAGAGTCGAAGTTGTTCATCCTGAAAGGCGTGGCACAAAGAAAATAGCAAGTAGTGAACGTTCGTGTCAAATCAAACTAGAATAAAACTGTGAGATGTCAAGCACTCACTGATTGTTCGAAATGCGAGCTGCGCTCTTGACATCTTTACTTCAACGTATTGCAGAAGTCAATCCGCAATTCGCCAGATGTGTGATGAACCCGATCTAGGCTCGAAGCACTTGATCAAGGTCAAATCCAACTTAGATAGCTTGAATCTAACTAGAATTGGCCCAAGGATGAATGTTGAGCATCAATTCCAAATTTTCCTAAATAAGAGAACCGGATGGACAAAGGCACCAAAAGAAATTTCTCTCTTCCCAAAAGACCAAAGTCCAATTTCATTCAAATGATTTTTCAAAAATACAATTTGATGGACATGAGTCTTATTTATAGGTTGAACAAAACCAGAAACCAATCTGTATAAACCATAATGGTTTTCAAACTGCCACAAGTGGTCCTAACAGCCCAAGGCGCACATTCATTGAATCGGCCCAGCTGAAGTGGCGCCCAAGGCTCCCTTAGAATGAATACGAACATTCTGATGCAACACACTAACAATTGTGTATCTGACTGGCCAAGTATCCTCTGGCTGATGTGGCGATGTTGTGCTGGCCGTATACACTGTACAAGCAAAAATGCCATGCTGGCAAGTGCAACCTTCAACTGTGATGTTGCGCTATGTGTGGCAGTTTCCAGCTGGGCGGCACTCAAGTGGTGCACATCTGCTCCCTGTGCACATGCTAGACTGGGCGACACTCGTGTGCGGGCTTCTCCTTCATGCGGCTGGTTGTTGGCCCGCGCGCATGCTTGTGCTGACTGCATGAATGTAGTAGGGTATGCATCACTAGTGCAAACAAGTGTTGCAGTAACAAACAATAAGAAGTGCATTCTCTTCTATTGTCATTGATGAGGACTCCATGAAATGCTACATTCTCGATTAGATCAATCCTCATTTCATTGAATGACAATGGGTAGATTTCACAATTTAAATGATCCACGTGAATAAATGCAATAAGATCACCCAAATTTCTTCTGTCAGTCTATTGTCTTTCATGTTAATGATGCATCTTTTCATTGTGAACTTTAGATATCCCCTTGATACCAAATAGGTTTTGTAACTAGCATAAGTGTTAAGCTTAAGCTGTCACTCTGAGATCTTGAGGAAGTATTGTGGGACTGTTCAATACCAACTGCTGCATCTTTTGGTTCAACACGAGGGATTACCACCTAGATTCATTTTGATAATAGTGACCTATCAACAATGATCTGGGAGTCTTGCTTAAATTGTCTGATAGATCTTTCACTGCTAAGCTCATCTTGAAAATGAACCTAGAAGTCCGAGACTTCTTTTCCTTTATTTACCAGAGTGGAAGAATTTAATTTAAGTATCTTTGTCAAATTTATTCCATTATCTATTATTCCTCTTTGGTCTACAATTTCCTATAAGATCTCTCCAGAAAGATGGCTTTAGAGATCTATGTGATGCATGGAATCATGTAGGACAGGGACAACAAAGTGGAAGTGAAAGATATAGAATTGGGTGTAGTTTCAGATTCTTTCCCCTATAGTGAAAATGTAGAGCCAACTGTTAGGAAACACTCAAGCAAGAAAAACAAAGAAACAAGAACAATCAAATCACAAAAAAGAGGGACACAAAGATTTACGTAGAAAAACCTCCCCTCAAACTAAAGAGAAAGTAAAAAATCATGCCGCCCAAAGAGAAATCTTATTGCTCTTGTTCGATTGTTACAAGAAAGAAAGAAAAGAAAATATTTATATAAGGTAAGGGCGACAACCCTAAACCTAAACAAATCAGGTCTGATCCATAAGAAACTGGGTCTCAAACATAAGCCCCCCCCGCACCGGGGAGGAGCCCCTGGACCCCTTTCTGCAAGCACAAAAACTCTGAATCAGGTTCCACAACTTATCACCAACACCTAGTGTGGTCCTGTACTCTAACCGTCTTGGGTGCTGGGACGGACTGAGTGCTGTCCTAACCTTCTGCCTTTCGCACGAAGTGGCAACTCTCTAGACTCTAACCCTTTCATGCTGACAGCCTGAGCACTTAGCCACTGTACCAAGCAGTTGCCCCTACCTCCTAGAATGAAACCAAACCAAAAAGAAAAAGAAAAAGAAAAAGAAAAAGAAAAATTTTCATCTGAAAATGTGCGATCATTACCTATTATAGTGAGAATCATTATGCAGAGAATCTAAAAGGCATATATCATCTGTTTGAATACAATATTCTTCTCATTAAGGTCATCATTTATGCTCTAGTTTAAATTCATTCTTTCAGTCAGTTGATGTCACGCTTATCCACTAATTCAGATGTGTTTTTTGATGCCCTTATTCTGTAGATGATGCAAAAACCACGTTCCTTGCGGCAAAAAGGATGACGTCTTTGTAGGAGAGGAATGAAAATAAATGTATGTGTTCCTACTGTCTGAATTACTTCCAAGTGTGAAGCACTTCTACTTCAGCTGCTGCAGTGGACACAATAATTTGTGAAAAATAGTCGTACTACAGTAATTTGTTGCATGGCTTTATGTTACTCTGTCCTGCTCTCATTTCAAGCATTTCTCCATTCAAGCATCCTTGATTAAGGTGACTACTCTTAACTATTTATTAAGTGTGTGGTTAGTGGAGCTTTTTCTTTTTGGGACAATTTTTCGTTGAACTAAAGATGTATGGCTTGGTTTCCACATTTAAGTTCTTATAAGCATACCTCAGCTGCCACCCATTTCTTTTATATAGATTGTGTACCTCTGTTGGTGCAGATATGACGCTTCTGTGCTGGTTAAATTTTCAGATGATACTCTTCGTCTTGTGGAATTTGTGAGTCGCCGCTAACTTTTGATTTTGTTTATATTCCTATTTGAATCGTCCGTTGTAAGCTTCTGGTGAAAGACCGATTTGAATAGCTGCAAAACTTAGTACTCCGGTTCTGAGAAATGAGGATTATCCACAAAAAATTGACTCTTTCCCTGTTATTGTGTTTCGCCTGATCCCTCTTGCCCATCTAGTGGCAGTTGATAGAAGAAGAGAAAGGAAAAATGTAGGTCTACTGTCATTGCATTATATTGCCATGATATCGTGCAGGTTCTGCGAGATCATATTAAGCAGCATTCTTAAAGCTAAGAGTCACTGAACTGGATGCCTGAGAAAAAATCAGTCTTCTTGAGAATAATTCTGTTTATCGAACAATATCAGGAGGTGATTGTTATACTCAAATGATGGCACACACTTTGAGGAGCATGCTTTTATACGTACGTGGTCTGCTTTTGCAGAAGTCAAAGAATAATTTTCTTCTTTTTGTTTTTTGGAAAAGCACCAACTAACTTTGCACATGACAAAGGATGATGACCCAATTGTCAGTCTTAAAATTCCTGTGAGCTGACTCGCTTGCAATGCCATTTTTGGCTGATAAAATGCCCGTGGTGCAATAAAAATCATGTGGGCATACTTGGATGTTGGAAAGATAGTAGAGAAAAATGTAATTTTCCTATGCCTTTTTCTATTGTTTTAAGATAAAATGTTGTCCAGATCCATCATCACCTTTGATTTGAAAATGAGCTAGCTCTTCCCTATCTTCCCCAACTAATTTTTCCTCTACGAATTATTTTTGCTAAGAACAGTCTTCCTAATTAACGAATCGGGGGTTCGTCGCTTATCTGGTAGGAGCAGTTTGTACACGTCTTAAGACCCACTGGTACGTAGACGGTTGGGAAACTGTTGTAAAAGAGAGGGCCTTGATTCCCTCAGCAGCTCACCTCCGTTATGAAACAGGAAAACTATCTTACCAGATCCAAACGTGCCGTTTGCATGAGCGTACGTTGCTTGCCTGATGACCTTTACCTGCCAAAAGGCCCAAACCGTGCAGAAACTGGGCATCAATGACATCTCAGTCTTTTTTAGTTGTTGAGGCGTACTATCTTAGCAAAGGAGGTGTTTTGGCTCGAACACTAGCAGTACCAGGTCCAGCATGGTTAGTAGCGATCTAAATAAATAAAGTAGAGAAAATAATAACTGGAGCGTCAGCGCCCTGATTCGATGACATGACCTGGGAACGGCAAGTGCGTACTCGCCGGTCACCACCATCGGCGGTGGGCCATATATGGCCTTCACAATTCGCACATTGGTCACGATTCATCCCTATCTTCATATCCCTTATTGGGATTTCATTTAAGCAAGCTGTTTTGATTAAATCGCACTCCGTCTACATCACTCATTGAGTGAAGATTGACATTTAAATCTCCGAAATCCAACTCGTGTACAAGATTTTTTTGGCGATTCAAAAGTCGAAGGTTGACAAAACATAAATTGTTGTGATTTAAAAAATCATATTTTTTTCTTCAAAAAAAAGATTATCCAAGGATCGATTCTTATTAAATCGCATCATGCTGAATCCATCTATAGTTTCAGATTCCATCAAAACAACTTGAATCATAACATCACGGGTTATGCATCCACAAACCAGACCGTTTCGGGTCCGTTGTTCCGTCCTGCCGACTCAGCCAGATCAGATGAGCTCAATTCTTGTGCGGTTTGGAGGTTGGAGACCCACCCTCGGGTCTTTGTTAGTGTGCCACTTGGCGCTTGCAGGAAACAGACTCAACTCAAAGTGGGACATGGGACAGTGGGTCAACTCCAAAATTCGTCCTCATCCAGCAGTAATCCTCTTCTTGCTCGTTTTCTCGCTTTGGTCTGCACCTCATCCCGCTGGCGCATCTTCCTTTTTTTGGTTTCCCATGCGAGCGCATGAATTCGTTGCCATCACCAATCCCTGCACCGAAAACCCTAAACACCGTTCTTCTTCTTCGTCCGAAGGGATGGTGGAGGTCAGTCGTCATAATTTCTCTGTTTCTGCATCGCCGCGGTGACGATTTTCTAGGGCTTTGTGTTTTCCGGACGGAGGATGAACGGTGAAGGGACGGATTCCATGGCCGGGTTCGGAATCCCAGCCGGTCTCAACCCGATTAAGACTAAGCGCGGCCCTCCGTCCGATGAAGCGGTCCCGGTTAGCGTTGCCGCCGCCGACCGTCAGCGGGGAGTCTTCGTTCCTTCGTGGCGGCGCTCGGCGAAGCGCGGGGAGTCGAGGCTTGCTAGGAGTTTCTGCCGCGATGGTGAACGAGGTGGGTTAGTGGATTTTCTTGAAAGCGTGGTGGTTTCCTATCCTTTTTTTTTTTTCTCTCTTGAATTCTTTGGAGGTTTTCCTTTTAAGGTTTGTGCTCTGCCTGCTTCATGATTGCGTTGCGATTGGTGAACAGGAGTGAGTTAATTATACGGAGAGGTTTTCAAATATGATTTGTGAGAACGTTTGACTTGTATGACCTAATAAGCGTAGAAACATTATCTCCTACTGCATGGATGACATTATCTCCTACTGCATGGCTGCTGGAGAAATCACGGTATAGACGATGGTTACCGGAAATCATTGTAACCAGGCTTCCAAGATTATCAGATTTTCAGAATGGGAATCGAACTTTCACTCGAGAACATAACATTTTCTTAATTTGAATTGTAATTCCTATGACAACAGCACCCTAGTTGACCTTTTATAATTGGATTAAGGAATAAATCTTAAATGATGATATGCATTTTGTATACTTTTCTTTAAATGCAAACATTTTCGTTTTATTGAAGGTATTTTAGGTTATTCATTTGAAAAAATAAGTCAAGGCACTAATGTTCAAAACTTTCATCTCATTGTAAGAACATGCACGCTAGTATTGTCTTGTATATAATTCACGAGTATGCTGTGATAATCTTTATCTACTATTTGTTCCTTACTACTACTACTAATGATTTTTTTCTTAGATATGTTCAAACCAGATTTTTTTCTCTATTGACGTATGTAAAATAATTTAATTTATTATCTTACAATGAAAAAGTATTTTAGGCCCATTAGGTCCATTACGAATTATAATGTCATGTGGTTTTATGTTTTAAAAAAAACAAAAAAATTGTGAATAAATCTGAGATGAATCAGTCGCATCATATACTATAAAAACTTTGACCTTTTTCTTTTTTAATTTATGCATTATAAAAAAACTTTTTATCACTACTTAAATGCGTCATAGTCACTTCTCGCTTCACATGCTGTATAAATCCATTAATTTCTTGCGTCACTTCTCAATTAGTTTTGTACCATCCATCTGATGTGGAAAGTGCAGAGGCTTGTCTAAATGCAATAGTCACTGAATTTTCAAGTGGGAATAAAAAAATGAGTTTCCATGAGATATATTCACTAATAGTGTGTTTTTCATTAATCCACTTGTCAATATAATATGATAAGCTGGGATTTTGCATTGTGGAGCACAATGCAATCTCTCCACTTTTTTCTTTTCTGGACAAGTAGGAGCATCGAGCACCCATTTAAAGGGGAAATTTACTTGTGAATCTGGGGGATTAGTTTTATCTATTTGTTATTTACAAAACGGTGAGGAACATAAATTTAGAAAGAAAAAATATAAAGTATATTGAAAATGGCAGTTTCTCAATAACGGAAGGCTTTCTTGCCTGACATCACAGTCAGATAATGTTGAAAAGTAGAGTCCGTTCTCCTACTTTGACTGAAAACTAATAGTTGGTGTTAAATAAAGGGTGAAAAAAAATCGATTCTGGTCTCATAATTTGCATAATATTCATGCCATTAATGTTCAAGTGCACATAATAATGCTCATCTCCTCTAGGTTCTCAAATTGAAGTACCCTGTAATCATTTTTGAAATCAGAGTCTGTTTATATGTTATCTACATGTAGGGCTAGAAAAAGGGCTGAACAAGTGAGCTTGGGTTGTTCAGGTTTGGCTCATTATTTAGCTCAAATCGAGCTTAGATTTTGGCTGAAGTGTGTGATGAGGTCAGGCTTGTTAGTTTGGGCTCAGCATATCGCAAGCTTGAGCTGAGCCTGAGCTAGCTTGTTTTAGATAATTATTTTTTTTATTTGTTTATGCTTGAAAAGATGTATGACAAAGGACTCAAACCTTGAGCCTTTTGCTACAAGCCATGTATCTCAACCAACTAGTCTACAATGTTTTAGTTGACATTAATGACAGTTAAAGTATGCATATTATATATTTTAATGAGCCTATCCGAGCTGAGCTGAGTGAACATCTGTTTTCATGCTCGTCTTGTGATTTAATCAAGCTTGTACTTAGTTTATCGATCCCGTTTGTGAGCCTAAATGAGCCTGCATCTGAACTGAAAGAAGCGAAGCCATGAGTGTCTTGGTTCCGTTCCCCAGCCCTATCTATATGTGAGGAAGCAAAACTGACTGTATCAACAAGAGGGGGCATTCTACATTTTCCATGTTATTCACCATCCAGAACTCGCTTGGATAACTCTCCTAATGGAACATTGTGCTGCCTTCCGTTCATCAGTGACATGTTATTCTTTGACTAAAATGATGTTCTTCATTTATGGTGTTATTTAGAAAAATTAAAATTGGCAGATTCATGAAAGCAGAACCTGGTGGCATGACGGATTAAGTTATTGAGCCACTTTATCTTTATCATGGTATCTTGCATTAATCTATGATCCTAGGAGTTAAAAAAAAAGAAATTTTAGATAGTCAAAAAATGAGTCTGTTTTGGTATTAGAAGCCTTCTGATACTGATTTTGAAATCTGAGGAATGGAAACTACTGTGATTCAGGCTTACACTTGAAGCACTCACTTTTCAGAGGTTGGATCATTTAGCCCAAGCAAGGAAAATGTTTTTTTACCAATTGAAACACAGGAATCATGTGTTTTATGGTTGTCAAAGGAACAGTTCTTTTGATGCTCTTTAGCTAATAACAGTTACATGACTATTTCTCCTCTTTTTTTTGTTTGTTTGTTTGTGAGTGTGTTTCATACTCTCCTTGCTCATCCAGGCACTAGAAACCAAGGGTTCAGTGACTCACAGGGTGGGTCTCAAAGTATGAAGAAGGTGCAAGCCGACTTTCCAGGAGTAGAACAGTTAGCTGGTAGCGGGGATCCAAAGATTGAGCTGACATGTTTAAAAAATTCCACGCAGAAACTGAAAACACATGGTTCTGATCCAGATCAACCTGGTTCACACAATCCCAGTGACTTGAAGGTATTAAGTGGATATTCATGTTATCTGTTAGATTTTCTGACAAAGGAGACAACCGATTATTACCATTTTGTAGTTCTGAACTTCCAAGTGCTATGGATTATCTCTTTTACTTCACACTTTAATGCTATCTTGTCCTTTGCAAAAATTTTGAGCAAGCAATTTTGTTAAATGTTATTCCTTGTGACTTCATACAAAGTTCACCCTCTCCATTTCATGCCTGTTTTTTCATAAAGAACTCACTTCCCCAGTTATAATTGGTATGTGCCATTGTTCAGGAGCTTTTGGGGTCCTTGAATACAAGATTAGATACTACTAAAGAAGCAATGAATGCCAAACTTGCTCTTTTCAAAAGAGAAGTGATGGCCATCCTAGATGGGCAGGGGGCTGCATCTGCTGAGTCAAGGGAAATGGCTAAAGGACTTCTTGTTCTATCAGAAGAGTGTACAAAGCTCTCCTCTTCTGAATTTCAGCAGAAATGTGGAGGCATAGTTCAAAGTTTAGCAGAGAAGAGATTGCTTTGTCAATCAGGTTGGTTGAAGCAGTTATTTAGTAGGACAATTTTCATTTTAGTGCAGGGTTCTAGGCTATTACAGCTGCACAAAGAGAATGGACCAATTGATGAAAATCATCTTTGTATGTTTGAAAAGTATTTGGAAAGTGTTCCAGACATAGAAAGAAGCTTGATTCCTCAGCAAAGTAGTTCTAAGATCGAGTCTGGTGCAGTCTTGAATAATATGGAGGATGTTAAAAATCTATCACCCATTTATGCACTATTGAAACTACAGAGCCAGGTGGAACCTCATGATCAGAAAGGCATGATGTCTGAAGAGGATACAGGAGATTTCAGTGTCTCCCCTCTGTTACAGTCATCACAAAGTGAGCGACATTCTGATCAGGGCTGCATCACAGAATCTGACACTTGCAGTTATTGTGAGACTCTAAATGATAAGTTGCTTCCCTCATTTGACGATGAGGATGCATTGGTCTTTCAGAAGGATGGTAGGTCACCCAAGAGGCTGCTAGATGAAATGAGATGGAACTCACTTCATGATAAACATTATCGTGAACATCTTGATGGAGTGATCTGCAGAATATGCGAGGAACTTGTTCCATCCTCTCATTTAGAGACTCATTCCTACATATGTGCTTTTGCTGATAAATGTGACTTGAAAGGTTTGGATGTTAATGAGCGCCTCTTAAAGTTTGTTGAGATTCTTGAACATATTATCAAGTGTTGCACTTCAACTGGCTTCCCAGTATCTTGTGGGAGCCCTGGGGTTTCAAAACTTCAGGCTGCTTCCTCAGGAGGATTTGAAGGTCAGTCCCCTAAAGTGAATGAGTGGCATAATAAGGGTATGGAGGGAATGTTTGAAGACATCCATGAGATGGACACAGCTTGTATAGATGAATCTCGTGTTGCACTATCAAATAGTTTCATTGGGGCGGGCTTGAAAGATCAGTACTTTGCGCCTTCATCTGTTGAATGTACAACTCCAGCTTCTTCCACAAGTACACCAAGAGCAAGTCAATTTGATTTGTTTTGGTTGGAGCGGAATTCCTCAGAACCAGAGGATGTGATGCAAGTGAGCTTCTTATGTTGACTCTATCTCTAATCATTATAGCTTGCAATTGGTTTCATGATGCATCTTATGATTTTCAATGAAGTTACACTGGGTCATCATTTAGCACTTTGGTGAATCATAACTTTGACTTGACTATGTTTTGTATGCCTCCAAAATTTTTAAAAACAATGTATAAGGTGCAATCTTCTGAGTAGCAAATCTTTCATGGCAGCTTTACATTTATCTGTAGAAACTCTATATATGATGTATTCTGGTTCAATTCTTCTTGGATGCAACTAAGGCTTAAGTCGATCTTTGTCTTCATTCTCAGGCTTGTGTTTTTTTTTCCTGCTGCTATCGGCTCCCTTGTTATCAGTGGATGCAACTTGGGCCTGAATTCAAACTTGGTGCTTGCTTTGTTGTCTCATCTTTGCACCACTTTATTGTGCCCAAATTTTTGGACGTGTTAGCTTTGACAGATTGGCCAATAGGGCTGTCTTGTTATTCTACACATGTTCTTCCCCATAGTTATGCTTTAATAGAGTTAGCAGTAATTTGGTATGTAATCCAAACCATTATATCTCAATAAGGGTGCAATGTCTTTGGCATTGATGCACAGGGTAAGGATGCTATGGCATAGGAAACTTGCTAGTCTGTAGTTTTTTGTAGGCTGCATAATCTTTTAGTTGGGATTATCTTTTGGGGGTAGTAAGTATATCAGAACAAAAGGAGAAAAATGTAACTTGGATGCTTGAATGGGTCATTCAAGGATCATTTAGAGGTGTGTCTTTCTATAATGTACCGTATTTATATGATATGATTTTAAAATATAGGATATATCTATAATTGTGATCTTTGTTACATAAAGTTACATACTAATGCTGATCTGGAGAATGATATGTTAAATCAGATTTAAAAGGGAGGAGGGATTAGAGAAGCAACACAAGAAGGAAGATGAAGAGAACTCTCACTAACTTCAAAAGAAAGCAATGATACAACATATAGGGGGACGTCCCCTTAGGGTTACACAAAAAGACAAAAATGATTGACTAGAGAGCCAACAACTATATACCCCTTTATAAAATATGTATGTACAAGATACTAATAAACAAAGGTTATTATATGAAAATGTTCATGGCATTTCCTTAACACTCCCCCTCAAGATTGAGGTGATGAGAACACAATCAGCCCCAAGAATGATTGGAAAGCCTTCAAAGGTAAATTTTTCCTAAAGCAATCAGCAATCTGACTTTCAGTTCCATTTACGCCAATGATATGACTCCATCCAGATATGCCTGAAAGGTAAAGCGACAAACTATCTCAACATGCTTGGTCTTTTCATGGAATTCTGGATTTTTGGCAATATGAATCACTTTGATTGTTACAATGCAAAGTAGTTGTAGTTGTTATACTCATTCTCATATCCCGCAACAACCACCTCAACCAAATAACCAGTGCAGTCACCTGAGCTATAGCACAATATTCTACCTCAGTAGTGAATAGAGTAATCCTTTGTAGGGATGGTAGTGGACCAGGGAGGGTGCGGGGGACAAGGTCTCCATCCCTGCCCCATCTCAAAATAGTGACCTCCATCCCCAGTACATCCCCGTGACCGGGGGGGGGGGGGAGACTTTAGACCTCCACCCCCACCTCATCTCAAATTTACCATCCTCGTCTCCATCCCTACCCTTGTCCTGTCCCCGTTCCCGCATCTCACCAAATTTATCATCCTCGTCTCTTATCGCTGCGTTCGTTAGAAGGAGGAGGAGAGAACGAGCCGCCGAGAGGGTCGAGTTGTCATGTGGAGTAGCATGAGGAACCTTGAGAGGAGGTTGAAAGGGTCGACCGCGGTGACCAAAAGGAGAGGAAGGAGAAATGAAGAAGCCGAAAGGGTCATTTTGGGCTTTAGTATTAGAAATATATATAAGAGTTATATATAATTTTATTAAATAACTAAGGGTATTTTAGTCATTTTATTAACATGGATCGGAGACAGAGTGAGGCGAGGAGAGAGAAAGTGTAAGTCCATCCCTGCCTCCATCCCCACACGAGTTTTTTATTTTCACCTCTATCCCCGATCCATTCCTTGTTTCATATCCTCCATCCCTGCCCCAAACATGCCAGGTACCACTGCTTCCCCCCTTCCCCCCGGTTCATTGCGATCCCTAATCCTTTGGGAACATTAAATTTTTTACACGGATTGGACTTAAAAGTAATTGAACCAACTTTTGAAATAATCATCAAGGAACCATTTGCAGTGCGAAAGACAACCTGACTATAAGATTCTGTGTGGGGTTCAGCCTTCACTGCAGAAAATAAGAAAAGAGAGAGAGAGAGAGAGAGAGAGAGAGAGAGAGAGAGAGAGAGAGAGAGGAGGGAGATTCACAATGGCTGGGGGCGGCGCACGTTAACCCAACCTCCCAGCCCTAAACTTTATAAATAAGGAAAAAATACAATAGTTGAGATAACATAAAATTTACAGGAATGCCATTAATGAAATGGCATTGTGCATGTGTTAAAACATAACGTGCGTATGGATCTGGATCCAGATCCATACGCATACCATATTTTAACACCCTCCCTCAAGTTGTACGTGGTCTTAGAGCATGTACAACTTGCTCTTCAATAGCCAAAATTGATGTCCTGTTAACCCCTTAGTAAACAAGTCTGCCACTTGATCTTCTGTTCGAACATGACGTAGTTTTATCTCCTTCATCTCGACTTTCTGCCGTATAAAATGTTGATCAATCTCAATGTGCTTCGTTCTGCTATGCTGAATAGGATTACATGCAATGTTTATTGCGCTTTGATTGTCACATAGAAGAAATGATCGAATAATTGTCTCTCCAAGATCACTCAATAAGTGTCTAATCCATGTAGCATCTGCCGTGCCTGCAGCCAACGACCTGTATTCAGCCTCTGTACTCGACCGTGCCACTGCCTTTTGTTTTCTGCTACTCCAGGACACTAAATTGTGTCCAATATATACACAATATCCAGAGACAGATCGTCTCTCATCTGGATCCCCTGCCCAATCTGCGTCTGTATAAGTGATGAGTTCATGCCCTCTATGCAGGTTATCGTTCTTGCGATAAACAAGACCATCTCCTATAGTTCCTTTTAAATATCGTAGAATGCGCTTCACAACTTCCATATGACCTTCCGTTGGAGCATGCATAAACTGGGATACCTGATTGACAACATAAACTATATCAGGTCTGGTAAAGGTCAAGTACTGCAGCATCCCCACAAGACTTCTATACGTTGTTGGGTTGACACAAAGATGACCATCTTCAGAGCTCAGCCTTTGATGTAATACACTCGGAGTGCTGACTGGTTTGCAATTCGTCATCCCGACTCTTTCTAGAAGATCAAAAGTGTATTTTTGTTGCATGAGTGTCAATGTGTCTTGTTGCCTGTCAACTTCCACACCAAGGAAGTACCTCAACTCCCCTAAATCTTTCATCTTGAAAGTTTTCATTAAAAACTGTTTCACGTCTTGCACATGATTATCTGAGCTCCCAGTGATCACAATGTCATCAACATATATAAAAAGAAGTATAACGATGCCTGTCTTTTGGTAAATGAAGAGTGAGTGGTCCAGAAAGCATCTTCTAAAACCATAGCTTTGAATTTGCATAGAGAAACTTTCAAACCAAGAACGGGATGCCTGTTTCAACCCATACAAAGATTTCCTTAGTTTGCACACCCAGGCAGTAGGATCCTTTTCTGCATAACCAGGAGGTTGCTCCATATACACTTTTTCCTTTAAAGTTCCATGCAAGAATGCATTTTTAACATCCATCTGGCTAAGCCTCCATCCACGGTCGACTGCTAGGGATATGATGACACGAATTGTACCCATTTTGACTACTGGACTAAAAGTTTCATCGTAATCTTCACCATATTGTTGTGTGAATCCCCGAGCAACAAGTCGCGTTTTATATCTGTCAATACTTCCGTCAGGCTTGTACTTTGTTTTATAAACCCATTTTGAGCCAACTACATTCTTTCCTTCTAGCCGATGTACTATTTCCCAAGTCTGGCACTCATGAAGTGCTTCCATTTCTTCATTCATAGCTTCAGTCCAATGACAAGATTGAAGAGCTTGATTAAAACAAGTGGGTTCATCCTGTTTTGTGAGCTGAGACATAAACAACTGGAAATCAAGAGAAAAGGTCTCATAACTCACCCATCGTTGAATAGGATGCCTAATGCGTGACGGCCTTTGAGCCGGATCATTAGCGATGCTTTTCATATTCCTCTGCTTTATATTTTTGTCCCGTCTAGTGTATATCTGTCCAGAGAAGCGTTCTACTGGGGTTAGTGTTACTGGAGATGGTTCAACACGCATCTGTGAGTCATCCAACCCCCTGCTCAAGCCAAAGGAAGGACAATTCACCTAACATGTTTCTCCTGTATTAGCAAAAAGATCTGTGCTCATCCATGGATCATATACCTCTACTTCTCGAGATGACAGCTCTTCGGAGTCATTGATCTGAAAATTTTGTTCATCAAAAACAACATTCCTAGAGGTCCTAATACGTTTTGTAGTAGGATCATAACATCAATAGCCTTTGTATTCATCCGCATACCCAACAAATCTGCACTTAACGGCCTTGTCCTGAAACTTATTTCGCAGAGATGAATCAATATGTACATAACATACACAACCAAAAACACGCAACTCATCATAAGAGGGATGTTGCCCAAATAAAGTATAATATGGAGAGTGCCGATCCAGAAGTGTCATAGGAAGACGATTTATGACATGAACAGATGTATGAAAAACTTCTGTCCAGAGACTAACGGGCACATTGCTATCATGTAACATGCTCATCGCACTCTCGACAATATGCTTGTGTTTCTTTTCCGCAACCCCATTTTGTTGAGGGGTATAAGGGCAAGAAACCTGTCGACTTATTCCTTTATCCCGAAGAAAGGCAATAAACTCGTTTGATGAATACTCGCCACCACCATCACATTGTAAATGCACAATATCATAGGAAAACTTTGTTTTGACCATCGAATGGAATTCCCGAAATAGTTGAAAAACTTCATGCTTATGTTTCAAGAAATATATCCAAGTATAACAGGAATAAGAATCAATAAAGATAACATAGTAACGACTACCGGAAAGAGAAGGAATATGTGCGGGTCCCCAAACATCGGAACAAATAATCTCAAATGGCTTTGAAGCCCTTTTATTGATAATATGAAATGGAAGAACATGGCTTTTGCAGAATTCGCATGAGGAACATTTATTATTATCTAAAAATGAACATAAACTAGACTCTGGAAGAAGACCATCAGATACAAGACTTTCAACGAAGCCCCGACTACAATGGCCCAAACGACTGTGCCAAATATCTGGCTTATTACAATGAGATGAATTAAAAACTTCCAACGAAGGGAAAAACAAAGACTCTGAAGGTGAAGACACTGAAGAATGCTTGGACGACTTCAACTGGAGGACTGAGGCTGAAGGTGAAGACACTGAAGAATGCTTGGACGACTTCATTGAGGGAATCTCCTTGAAGACGTACATGTTTCCTTGTCGCTCCCCCTTAGCGAACGTCTCCTTCGTTCGTAGATCCTTAACATAAACAGAAGATGGAGTAAATTCGATGGAAGAATTCATATCGTCAACAAGTTTAGCTACAGAAACAATGTTCTTTTTAATATTAGGCGCAAGGAGAACATTGGACAAGTGAAGTGAGGATTCTGACATAGGGATATGTGCACTGCCAGTATGACTAATGAAGTGATAAGTTCCATCTCCCGTAACTATACTACCTTTTTCAGAATAAGGCAATAAGTGAGATAACTTACCGACATTACCCGTAACATGAGTGGCAGCACCGGAATCAACATACCACTCGCCTTGTTCATTTTGCTTGATCGTCATCTGTGACAATGTTGATAACAAAAGTTGTTGCATATCTGTAGGTGGCGCTTTCGTGTCCACAGTAGTAGCTGACTTATTTTCAATTTTGTTTATTTTTCCTCTATTTTGTAGATTAAACCAACAATCAGCTTTCACATGTCCTCTTTTGTTACATAAGAAACAATTGGGCACTCTCCTTTGATTCCCTGTATTAAAAACACCAGAAATATTAGGTGTAGGCAAAATACCACGACCTCCCTGCCCAAAACGTCCGCGGCCTCTCGTCAAAGGTAGGCAAGTGAGGAAAGCATGACAAAGTTGTGGTAAACATGTCAAAATCAGGGCCCAATCCATTGAGGAGTTGTTGAACTTTATCTTTATCTGAAATAGCACTTCCAATAACCGCCAATTGGTCAGTAATACTCTTCAAGCAGCCTATGTATTCCATGACTGACATGGAGCCTTTCTTCAAACTTTGAAACTCATTTTTTAAGTACATAACTCGAGCTTCTGATATCTGAGAGTATGTCTGAGACAACTTACTCCACAGATCCGCCGCAGTGCAATCATCTGAAAGAGTAACCAACACTTCTTGAGATAGTGTTGACGTAATATAAGCAACCAAAGACTGATCCCGCTTCCTCCAGGTTGTATACTCTGGATTCTTATAGGAAATAGTAATGGTGTCACCCTTCTCATTGGTGGTTTCCTGCAAAGTAAACCGTGGTGGTATAGGAACCAAACCATCCAGATGTTCATCGAGATTCTGACTTCGTATAAAAGGAAGTATTTGTCTCTTCCATGTCAAAAAATTAGAGTGAGTAAGTTTTTCTGTAACAAGCTGACTCAAGAAATTTGCAGAGGGACCGGAGGACAAGGTGGATGACGAAGAGTAATCCATATCAATGGAACAACGAATAAACGAACAAGACGAATGAAGAGAAAGAAAAGAAAATTGAAGATCACTTAATCAATCAATAGAACTTTAATAAGGGATGCACCCGTGATACTATGCACCCGTGATACTAATAAAACCCCTTTTTTTTTTAGGGTCGAGATTGTAGACTGTTATAACCTGCCTATAGGCGTCGCACAGAAAACATGAAACAGTAATAGAAAAGAAAACTTTTGTAATCAAAGAGGAAATAAATCAACAAAAAATACTAAAAAACTGCAGTAGATTTGATTGCAATAAAAAAAGGAAGACTGCAATAAAAAAAGGGAAACTGCAATCGTTGATGTCGAAGAGGCGTTAAATGTGAAAACTGCAGACGTGTTTTCACATTTAACGAGTACTGTGAAAACTGCAGACGTGTTTTCACATTTAACGAGTGTTGCAGACGTTAAGAATCAGAATGAATAAGAATCAGAAAAGGAGAGACAAATGGTGATGATAACGAGTACTGTGAAAACTGCAAATGTGTTTTCACATTTAACGAGTGCTGCAGACGTTAAGAATCAGAATGAATAAGAATCAGAAAAGGAGAGAAATCAGAATGAACGAGTGCAGAAGTTACCAAGAAAGGAAGAAGAATGGACGAAGAGGTGTATCAAAACTGTTCCTTCAGAAATCTTCAGATCTTGCTGAACACACGTCTGGTAGGGTTCCGCAACCTGCAACTTTGATACCATATAAGATTCTGTGTGGGGTTCAGCCTTCACTGCAGAAAATAAGAAAAGAGAGAGAGAGAGGAGGGAGATTCACAATGGCTGGGGGCGGCGCACGTTAACCCAACCTCCCAGCCCTAAACTTTATAAATAGGGAAAAAATACAATAGCTGAGATAACATAAAATTTACAGGAATGCCATTAATGAAATGGCATTGTGCATGTGTTAAAACATAACGTGCGTATGGATCTGGATCCAAATCCATACGCATACCATATTTTAACACTGACATGGTTTACAATTGGTTAGTATACACTGATCTGCAGTCATGTGGCATGATGCTCCTAAGTCTATCAACCAACCCGAAGTCAAGCTAGGAATACCTGCATTGTAACGCCCCCAAAATCCTGGACTTATAACTTTTTAGGAAAATTTTGAAAGCTTTGTAATCATTCCTTTTTTCAGAGTTTAAAATAGCAGTTCAACAAAAAATGGTGTTTGAAATGACAAGTCAACGGATCTTGGGCGCATTACAGGCGAATCTTCCTTTACACAACGGATTTGTAACTCTGTACATTTATTGAAACCAAATAGATTTAAAATGAGGTTTTAAAGTTTATACGAAAAGTGGAATTTCAAAGAAACCTTTATACCAAATTACAAAAAATGTCCTCAGGAGTGAAACGTCAGGAAAAGAGTCTCATCTTAATATCATCACGTCATTGCGTCATCGTTTGTCGTTCCGACCTAATCATCACATGTACTCATGAAACGGGTCAGATTGATGAAAATATGGTAGGTGCATAGATATCAAAATTAAGAACAAAACTAACATATATGTTGTCCCTTTCGTGATGTGCAGTTCAGAATAAGCAAAATGAGCATGATAACCTTGTTTCGATATTAAATGTCCTGAGAGTATGTACAGAAAAAACGTAAAAATAGCTGAGACTGCCCGAGAGTTTGTTATTCTATGTATTTTGATACCCTGTACAACTAACTGAGTCCACTCCTAAGGGGACGACCAATGATCGAGAGAGAATTTTCCAGAGTCTACTTGTTCAAGGGGATGCATCCATACTTCTACATGAGTTATTGGGACCTACCACCTAGGGTAATTTTTGGTAGCCTAGTCTCCTAACTCTGATGATCGGGGACACCGGGTTCAATTGTTACTCGAGGCAACCTGTCCATCAGAATTTTTGTACCATCTCATCCTCTCCCTTGACGGAACTAAAGAGACGAATGGGTACGTCAGGTTCTATTTTAACTAACAACCCATTCTATATGCTCTGGTCTTTCAAACCAACTCGAGTATCTTGCTTGTGAAGACGATCATCACCATTTATGTGATTTCCTTTATATCATTGTGCATTTGCACGCTACGAGGTTACCATAAACCTCTCATCCAATCATCATAGTACTAACATGTCGTGCATGTCTGATAGTACTGTTACGATGAGAGGGATATCGGTTTCATAGAAAGAAACTCCAACATCATTTAGAAATCTCAAAGTCTTGTACTTTAGGTCTTGGATATGCGAGTCATTTCGGATATCAAAACAAAGGACCGTACATACCACTTAGGGTTACGTAGTCGAAACCCTTTCGTTATGCAGGGTTTAAGGAAAGACTTGGTTGCGAATATGCAAACGCCAAATATTCGTTTTTGCTTTTCGAAACAATGAATATTACGAGCTTTGGAATTTCGCATGTGAAATCCTTTTTTTTAAAGACTGTCGAATATGCTCAAATCTACGTCTTTAAATGCAAGCGTAATGCAAAGTAGGGAGGAGTATGCAAAACTGCATACCTTACAAAGTTATGTATATGTATATATGACACATATATATCAAAGCATAAGCCTGTGCACATTACAGCGCGACGGCAATTTAAATGACATAAAGCTAGACTTGACGTGCGAAACTATACATCGAGCTAAATAAACTACGTAAGCCATGCACGATGTATGAAACCGTACATCGGCTAAGTAAATTGCGTAAGTAGTGCATGATGTACGAAATCGTACATTAGCTAAGTAAATTGCATAAGCAGTAGCCTGTGTACGTAATAGCGCAACGACAAAGTAAATGACATAAAGCCAGACTCGATGTGTGAAACCACGCATCGAGCTAATAAACTACGTAAGCGATGCACGATGTACGAAACCGTACATCGGCTAAATAAATTGCGTAAGGTGTAGCCTGTACATGTAACATCACGACGACAAAGTAAATAACATAAATTTTAAATGGACAAGAATACACAAAACTGCGTCCTTGAGTTTAAAAGCACACACACACACACACATATATATATATATATATATATATATATATATATAAGTTAGAAGTATTCTGTCATTTGTCTTCGTATGCAACTTTCCCATACCTCGGAGATGGTCGGACTTGCTGACAATTCCGAGCGTAGGTTTTTAAGATCTCATGCCTTGGTGCGCGTGCCACGTCCGTTGCGCCAATGGGGTGCACTAAAGGATATTTTATTACACTGCGAAAGAAATGATATAACCATTTTAATTTAACGAGTAATCAACGTTTGCGTCGTAGGGGCCGAACTTGAACCTAGTTCGAGCCGACCGGACTGAGTCGGGCTTGGTACCAAAAAGATGGATTGAGCCGAACTCAACTCGGCTGAGCCAAGAGGCTGCCCAATGTTGCCTCTTGATCGAGCTGGGCTCAGTTTAAGAAGACTTAACCAGGCTCACACCAAGGGTGAACCGAGCTGGGCTCGGTGCTAGTCGGGCTTAGCTCGGCTGCGCCTGACTAGTGGAAGGCGGGGATCGAGCTCAACTCGATCGGGCGTACCTAGCATGGCTGGGCCACTGTCGTAGGCAGTGGCCAGCCCACGACTAGGCAGGCCACAACTGAGCCAGGCTCGGTTCCTGGGCAAGAGGGGAAACAAAGGGGAGGGGTGGGGGATGGACCTAGATCCGGGTTGGATCCAAAACAAATTTTTTTTGAAAAGGCACGAGTCTTACAATCTACTCCTTAAAAGAATTTTGTTCTCGAAATATCCTTCAAAGGTTATCTGTAGAGATTGTAGTCTAAGTTAATCGAGGCTAACGAGGATGTACAACATGTGTGTGTGAAAATCTCTACAAAAAGAGATTGTGTGTAACACCACAATACAAGAAATACAAAGAGTGCACAAAGGCACAAAGGAGAACACTCACAAGTGCACGAAGGCACGGATACACATGCACAAAAGCATGAAACAAAATGAACTTCAATTCATAAGTTCCCAAGAGGGGCTTTACAATATTGCATATGCACTTACAAAAAAAGAATATGTTTACAAGGGCCACTAAGGCCTATTTATAATGTAAAAAGAAGCCACAGGTGCAACTCAATATGACTGTTGGAGCTGCACCCAACGGTCACATTTGTGACTGTTGGGGCAGCTCCAACAGCTATATGGAGTTGTCCCTTTCACAACAGTCAAAAAGAAAAAAAGTGTAAAAAGCAAAAGTAAATAAAAAAAGAAAAAGTAAAAATGTTAGCCCATTAGGGTGGCTGACACCTATTGAGTAAAAGGACTAAAATACCCCTGATGGGTATTTCAGTTTACAGTTAAAAGAGACATAATATTTTAACACTCCCCCTCAAACTTAGGGTGTCACGACCGAAAGTTTGCCAAGAAGGAAGTTAAATCTTGGAGAACACAGCGCCTTGGTGAAGAAGTCTGCCAGTTGATATTCTGATGTAATATAAGGAAGGTCAATGGTTTTTCTTAAATATTCTTCACGAACATAGTGGCAGTCCATCTCGATATGCTTCGTGCGCTCATGAAATGTGTGATTTTTGGCAATGTAGATTGCACTTTTATTATCACAACATAATTTTGTGGGCCCTTGAACTTGAATATTCATATCTTCCAACAAGTTGCGAATCCAAACAATCTCCATGGTAGTAGATGCCATGACTCTATACTCAGCTTCGGTGGATGAAAGCGATACTTTTTGCTACTTCTTGCATCTCCAAGAGATTAATGATTCACCTAAAAAAATACAGAAACCAGTGGTAGAGTGACGGTTATTTGTGTCACCTCCCCAATCAGAGTCAGTATAAGCAATTACACTTAATTCAGACGTAGAAGATAGAAATACTCCCTTGTTTACTGTACCCTTTATGTATATGATGATGCGAAGGATGGCGCTCATATGGACTGTAGTAGGTGCATGTTGAAATTGACTAGCAGCATGTACTGCATGAGAAATATCAGGCCTGGTAATGTTGAGATACGTTAGGGATCCAACCAGTTGCCGGTAAGGTGTGAGATCTTTTAAGAGAATCCCATCATCAATCTTCATCTTCGAACCTACTATTTCAGGAGTTTCGCAGACCTTGTCATCTGTGATTCCTGATCTATCAAGAATCTCACAAGCAAGTTTAGTTTGAGACAAAAAATAGCCTCTCTGAGAATAGACAACCTCAATTCCCCAAAAATATGTCAGAAATCCTAAGTCTGACATTTCAAATTTTGAAGTCAAAATAGATTTAATGCTCTTGATTCCTTTGATATCATCACTTGTTATTAACATATCATCAACATATAACAATAATATAACAATCCCTGCATCAGATTTCTTAACAAACAATGCAGTGTCAGTATAGCATAAAGTGAAACCATTTTCAGTCATTACATTGTTAAACCTATCGTGCCAAGCCTTGGGTGCTTGTTTCAGTCCATAAAGAGCTTTACGAAGACGAAGAACTTTATTTTTAGGGATTTCCATTCCAGGTAGAGCATCCATGTAAACTTCTTCATTAAGATCTCCATTTAAAAAGGCATTTTTGACATTCATTTAGTAAATATTCCATTTTCGAATTGAAGCAATGGTGATAAGACATCTGACAGTAACCATACGAGCTACTGGAGCAAATGTCTCTTCATAGTCAATCCCATATTCTTGACTGTACCCTTTAGCTACAAGACGAGCCTTATACCTTTCAAGAGAACCATCACTCTTAGTCTTGACCTTGAACACCCATCGACATCCTATAGTTTTCTTGCCATTGGGAAGAGATTGAAATTCCCAAGTGTTAGCTTTCTTAAGAGCTTTGAGTTCACTCTCCATGGCTTCTCTCCATTCAGTACATTGTTTGGCTTCTCCAAAAATTTTTGGTTCAAAATAAGAGTGAATGGCACTCAAACAAGCTTGATATTTAGGAGAGAAAGAATCAAAAGATACGAATCTAGAGGGAGTCCTTCTAGTTCTTTCAGTTCTCCTAGGATGAGAATCATGAGTGGAAATAGTCTCACTAGGTTCACTATACAGTTCAATAGCACTCCTAAAGGTGCTTCTATCTCTATGCGAATAAGTGATGGGTTCTCTAGATACATTTTCTTCTTGAGGGGTAAAAGGGTTAGAGTTATTGTTGATCACAACCATTTCATTTTCACTATTATATGTTGATTCATCGTCACTAGAGATATCATCATCCTTGGATAAAAGGTAAAAAAGAAAGGAGTAATCAGCATTTTCTAAATGAGATTCATTTTTTTCAAAACCACTATCATTTTCCAAAAAAGTTACATTCCTTGAAACATATAATTTATCATTCTTAGAGTCATAACATCGAAATCCTTTTTGAGTTTCCGAATAGCCAAGGAAAGCACAAGGAATGACTTTTGGTGAGAGTTTATCATTTTTATCGGTAAGAACAAAACACTTACAACAAAAAACTCTCAACCTATTATAATCAGGTTCTTTTTCATATAGAATCTCAAAGGGAGAAATTTTTATCTAAATTTTTGGATGGAAGTTAGTTGATAAGATAGACGGAAGCAAGAGTCGCTTCGACCCAAAAATTTTTAGGAATATTTTGGGAAATGAGAAGGGTTCTAGTGGTTTCAATGATATGCCTATGCTTTCTTTCGGCCAAACCATTTTTTTGTGGGGTCTTAGGACACGATCTTTGATGGACAATGCCACAATCCTCAAGATATTTCTTAAACTCATTAGAGAGATATTCACCTCCGGAATCGGTCCTAAATATCTTTAAATTACTATTAAATTGATTTTTAATCATCATATGATATGTTTTAAAACATGAAAAAACTTCATGCTTATGTTTGAGAAAATGTATCCAACAATATCGTGAGAAATCATCCACAAAAATCACATAGTAAGCAAAACCACCTTTGGATATGACAGGTTCCGGTCCCCAAACATCCGAGTGAATAATTTCAAAAGGTTTAGTACTAAACATAGTTCTTGGTTCAAAAGGTATACTTCTCATTTTTTCAAGAATACAATCATTACAAGAGAAAATATTTTTACAAAGATCTTTAACAAAATGTAGATAGGATAACTTGGTAATGTTGGGATGACCAAGTCTCTTGTGCCAAACATTTATGTCTTTATGTTGGGCCACATTACAAAAAGTGTTTTTAGGAATTTGAAGAAAGTCCACATAGTACAAGTTTCCTTTCCTAGAGCCTTCCCCAATCAATCTCCCGGACCGGTGATCCTGGATTAAACATTTATTAGATGAGAATTAAATGTTACACCCAAGGTCCGTGAGTTGAGAAACAAAAAACAAGTTTAAATTTAATTTTGGTATAAGTCTAATTTTTCTCTCAAGTACATTAGTATAATTAAAGATATGTATGAAGAAAGGTGTTTCTCTCAAGTACATTAGTATAATTAAAGATATGTATGAAGGAGTAGTAACCAATGTCCGCACTTGTGGAGGGGTGACAACCAATTTTCCGATAACGGTTGGGTTACATCAAGGATCTGCTTTAAGCCCTTTCCTATTTGCGATTGTGATGGATGAGCTTACGAGATCAATTCAAGAAAATGTACCGTGGTGTATGTTGTTTGCTGATGATATTGTTTTGATTGATGAGTTTAGAGCTGGGGTTAATGCTAAGTTAGAATTATGGAGACAGACATTGGAAGCTAGAGGTTTTAAGTTGAGTAAGAGTAAGACTGAATATATGGAATGTCGGTTTAGTAAGCAACGGAGTAGTGATGGGAGTGTAGTGAAGCTTGGTGAGCAAGATATACCGGTGAATGATTATTTCAAATATTTGGGATCCATCATTCAAAAGTATGGAGAAATTGATGGAGATGTAAATCATAGGATAAAGGTTGGGTGGATGAAATGAAAAAGTGCTACTGGAGTGTTGTGCGATCGTAGAATGCCATTGCGGTTGAAGGGAAAGTTTTATAGGACGACTATTAGACCCGCTTTACTATATGGTACGGAATGTTGGGCTGCCAAGAGACATCATATTCAAAAAATGAGTGTAGCTGAGATGCGGATGCTTAGATGGATGTGTGGAAATACAATAAAAGATAAGATTCGGAACGAAGAGATACGTAAGAAGGTAGGTGTTGCACCCATTGAAAATAAGATGCGAGAGAATCGTTTACGGTGGTTTGGACATATTCGGCGAAGGCCTAATGATGCTCCAGTTAGAAGGTTGGAGAAATGGGAAAATATATTAGTTAAAAGAGGTCGGGGTAGGCCTAGGAAGACTTGGATGGAGATGATAGGAAAGGATATGAATGCTTTGAACCTCACCGAGGACATGGCGTTGGATAGAAATGATTGGAGGAAAAGGATTCATGTGGAAGACCCAAAATGAATTTCTTTTTTGGTTCATATCGCTGACCCCAATTGTTTTGGGATGAAGGCGTAGTTGTTGTTGTTGTTTGTTGTATAAGTCTAATTTTTGGAATAAAGAAGTTTTGAGTTTTAAAATTTTCAATTCCCTTAATTTCTAGAGAAGTACCATCCGCGGTCGAAACAAAAGAAGGTGACATATTTTTAGAATACTCGGAAAGAGATGGAATGTTTGGGGTCATATGAAAGGATGCACCCGAATCTAAGAGCCAAGAAGTTTTACCTAGAGGAGAAGAGGTGGATACGGCGGCACCGGCAATAGCTCCCTTTAGAAGAGGTTGAAGAGCCTCCACAATTTGATTGAGAGATAGAGCTTCTTTTGAAGATTCCTCTTTGGATGGTTGAGATGTAGTTGCCATTGCTAGAAGTTTCTTCCATTTTGGGCAAACCAGTTTGATATGACCCGGTTCTTTGCAAAAGTGACACGAGATTTTGCTATAATATCTTCTTCCTCCTTGATTTTGATTCTTAAAATGAGGAGGTCTATATGTTCTTAAATTGTTACCGGGTCTAGAAACAACATTAACACCATCACATTCTTCTTGATTTGTGGACATTGCAAGCACACTAGGATTTTGCTTGCTAATGCCCATACGGGTTTCCTCTCAACTTAATTTAGTTAAGACATCTTCAAGAGAAGGAGAGGTAGGATAGGAGAGAAGATCTTATTTGCTCAAACTCGGGCCTTAGCCCATTCAAAAAATTGAAGAATTGGTCTTCTTCTAATTGCTTATGACGAAGCTCTATGGCTTCTCCACTCCACTTGGGTTCAAGCATGGCAAGCTCATCCCAAATTGAAGAGAGTTTCGCAAAATACTCTCTTATAGACATATCACCTTGAACAAGAGTTAACGCTCTCTTTTGAAGATAATACTTATGGGACAAGTCCCTAGAAGTATACATCTTCTCAAGATACTCCCACGCTTGAGAAGCCTTTTTAAACTTTATAATGTTGGCATTAATCCTTATCTCAACGGAAGAGAAAATCCAAGACAAGATCTTGAAATTCTTCATTTCCCATTCCTCATGTTCCTACTATATTCCTCAAGAGCATTAGTTCTTTCATCTCCCTCAAGGATTTTGATTTTCCCTTCTTTAGCCAAAGTAATTTTAGGCTCGGGTTCCGGAATCGAGCCTTGAATGTAACCCCAAAGCCCTTTCCCTTAGATGTGAGCTTCTATATTTCCGGCCCACACATGATAATTTGAGCCATTTAGCTTGAAACCAAGAGAAAAATGAGTCTTTCTCACACATTAGAGAGGAAAGAAGAAAGAAGAAAGAAAAGAATACGTACCACAATAAGATTTTAAATCTTTCTTGTTGTAGTAATCTTCTAAAATATTGAATGAAGAAGAGCCTCCACTCCAATCACCAAAAAGTTGAAGGCACGTTTTTCGAGGCACTTGATATTGAGAAGAATCACACCAATTTCTTTCTCCAAACAACCTTGCTCTGATACCATGTGAAAATCTCTACAAAAAGAGATTGTGTGTAACACCACAATACAAGAAATACAAAGAGTGCACAAAAGCACAAAGGAGAACACTCACAAGTGCACGAAGGCACGGATACACATGCACAAAAGCATGAAACAAAATGAACTTCAATTCATAAGTTCCCAAGAGGGGCTTCACAATATTGCATATGCACTCACAAAAAAGAATATGTTTACAAGGGCCACTAAGGCCTATTTATAATGTAAAAAGAAGCCACAGGTGCAACTCAATATGACTGTTGGAGCTGCACCCAACGGTCACATTTGTGACTGTTGGGGCAGCTCCAACAACTATATGGAGTTGTCCCTTTCACAACAGTCAAAAAGAAAAAATGTGTAAAAAGCAAAAGTAAATAAAAAAAGAAAAAGTAAAATTGTTAGCCCATTAGGGTGGCTGACACCTATTAAGTAAAAGGACTGAAATACCCCTGATGGGTATTTCAGTTTACAGTTAAAAGAGACATAATATTTTAACAGTGTGTACCCAAACATATAAGTTCTTAAAGTGATCAAGACAACTCATAATGAGTTTCTGAGAAAATTTTGAGCTAATTACGCGGTTGAACAAAATTTATATGTGATTTCATTGACAAACTTTTGTCTGGCAAAATTCATAATTTTATCGTGTCACAAAAAGTCTTAACCTACGACTATTAGAGTGTCTATTTGCTATTCTCTACTTGTTCTGTCATAATGGCATAGACATGACTAAACATTTCTTTTTGTGGTTGTTGTTGTTGTTGTTGTTGTTGCTGCCTTCAACTGTGGTTCGTCTCTGCCAATCTGTCATTTTCTTTCGATATTTTTGAACATAGTGTCCTATCTTCCCGCAGTATAGGCAGCCTCTAGTGTCTCAAAGGTACGGTTGTCCATGATGAACATAGTTACACTTTGGGCATAATTGATTTGGCTGTTGTTGTGGCTCAATTCTTCTATCTTGATTTTGCTTCTTGAATGAGGGTCCTTGCATTTTGCCATCAACAAGTTGTCGTTTGTTGCCTCCATCATTCCCAACAAACTTTTTGTCTTGTCCTCCCTTAACTTGCTCTCAATCATCATTTAAAAGGGTAGTTGTCGCAACTGCTGAGAAAATTGAGGGCATACTGGTCATAACCCGACGACAGAGTCCTTCCTTCAGTCCCCAAATGAATTTCCCGGCCCGCTCGTGATCATCTTCGAACAGGCTGGGGCAATATCATTTCGAGTTTTGAAACCTTGTGGTGTAATCCACCAGACTCGAGCTACCTTGGCATAACTCCAAAAATTCTATCTTCTTTTTGTCCCACGCATGAGGGGGAAAGTAGTTTGCTAGGAAAGCACCCCGAAAAGATTCCCAAAGAATAACCGTTGCTCTCGGAAAATGGATGCTCTGAGTCGCGTCCCGCCATTTTCAGGCATTATCCTTAAGCCGATAAGTACAAAAAATTGTGTTCTTTTTCTTAGGTACCGACAGTACTTGAAAAGCTCGCTCGGTTTCCTCAACCCAGTTTTCGGCGAGCACCGAACCGGCCTTGCCAACGAAGGTCGGGGAATCTAGTTTCAAAATTTTTTGTAAGTAACTATGCCTTGGTGATAGTTCGCTTCAATAGTTGCAGCCTGATCCCTCTGAGAATGAACTTGATTTTGAATTGCGTTTGCGAGGGTGCTGAGGGAGTCCATGACGAATCTCTGCTATTCAGACCATTTATAAGGCGATTCACCATTTGTACTTCGCGTCATCCTTTATTCGCACCAAAGGCTGTGTAAATAGAGGTTTTAAAATAATCGTGGAAAAACAAGGCAACATTTATATATATACTACGGAGCATTTTACAAAAACTCAGCATTGCTGGTTGATTTTACAGAAGGTTAAAACCTGCCGGATAAGAGTTCGCCGACTCTTCAAAAAGCATCAAGATCCTAGCATTCTCTACTTTCTCCCCTACGAACGGTCTGAGTACTACTTAGCACTGTTCCTCGCAATACTTGTGCGCCTAACCTTGCGTGGAGGAGAGGAGGGTAAGGTCGAAGTGCCAAGTATATTAGGAGAACCTTTTACGGAGAAAACTTCGTCCTCCAGGCCTTGCGCGGCCAGCTATCTCTTATCATGACCTTGCTTAAGATGGCATCCATTTCACAGAATGACCTACCTCGCCATAAAAGATAAAATTTATTAAATCTTGAGGGTACATTTGACCCGGGTGAGCTTGATGGCATTCCATTCGGTTATCACGTTATTCTAGGTTGGTGCTTTCATAAGCCAACCTATCCACCCTATAATTCAGGTTCTGGACCATTTGATTGGAGTTGTTCAACTGTTCTGGTCAAGGCATCTATTGACTCGATCATCTCATTGTATGACATCTAAATCGAAACATATCAGAATAGATATAAAAATAATTTAATCAATAATACTTACAATGCGATGCAGATGCCGGATGATCAAGAATCATTGTTTTTCCTGTCGCTTTGATACCAAGTTGTAACGCCCCCAAAATCCCAGACTTGTAAAATTTTGAAAGCTTTGTAATCATTCTTTTTTTTAGAGTTTAAAATAACAGTTCAATGGAAAATGGTGATTGAAATGACAAGTCAACGGACCTTGGGTGCATTACAAGCGAACTATGTCACATGGGTGCGGGTGCAGGGATGCGACACTTCTAAAAAACCTGGGTGCGGGGGTGCGGCAGTGCGACAATATATATATATATATATATATATATATATATATTCCTATGACTTATAACGGGACAAAATTGTTGTGTACTTTGGCGCAACGGGAAAAAATTGATGAACCGAAAGGATTGGCAATCTGATCTACCCAGCCTGCTGCGTTCTGCTGACTGTCATGATTCAATCATGTATGAAACTCCCTGGTCTTCACAAAAAAAAATATAAGCGAAAGGTTTGATGTGGTTTGTTGGAGAGAGTCTTCACGAGGCCTACGGCTCCACCGCCACTGCCACTGCCACGCCACTGCCTAGGGTTCTTTAAATTTCATTTTATATACAGTTGCACCTAGATCTCCGGTTTGGACTCTGGATGACAGCTAAAAGAAATTTATTGGATTTGACATGTGGAAAAGAGAGGCCTACACCAGGCTACGGCTAGAGCACCCATCTCGTCAGGAGAAAAGTGAATACTAATAGCCACCAAGGCTACCACCACCATTATCATTTATTATGGAGAGAGAAAATCCTTGACGAAGAAAGATCTGGATGGTTGAAGGATAAAGACTTCAAAAGGCTCTTGAATTTTGGTTTTAATTTTTGAGGAAGATGGATCATCATTTCCAAGTTAACAGTATGTTTTCCAACACTGTGAATTCATTGTTTGGAGGTAGGAATAGCATGGGATGCCAACAAAGCTCATCAGATGTTGTGGACACAAGTGCCCCTTTATAAAACAAGAGCAGCAGCAGCAACAACAAGCAGGCATCCACGCTTCGGCTGTTCTATCCTTTCATTCTCTCATCACTACCTTCAGGGATCCAACAAGGGGTGGGGAGCGGTGAAGAATCTGGAAGTCCTCGTCAGGGAATAGGCAACTCTAAGGAGATAGAAGCTATCAAGGCCAAAATCAAAATCAAAATCCAGCAAGGGGCGGGTCCCGCTGCGCGGTCAGCAATTTTTTTTTTTTAAATTCCGCAGCCCATTTCATAGGGCAATTTTTAAAAAAAAATAAAAATAAAAAAATTGGACCAAAATGACCCTGGGTGCGGTCAACGCACACAGGGTTGGGTTGATCGCAACCGGTGCCGCACCCGCATCACATCGCATCGATGCAGGTGTGGCACCTGTCTGGCTGAATCCCTGTGACATAGCAAGCGAACCTTCTTTTACACAACGTATTTGTAACTCCGTACATTCATTAAAACCAAATAAATTCAAAACAAGGTTTTAAAGTTGATACGAAAAGTGGAATTTTAAAGAAACCCTTATACCAAATTATAAAAAATGTCCTCAGGAGCAAAACGTCAGGGAAAAAGTCTCATCTTGATTTCATCACGTCATCCCGCCATCGCCTGCCGTTCCGACCTAATCATCACCTGAACCCATGAAACAGGTAAGATTGATGAAAATCTGATAGGTGCATAGATATCAAAATTAAGAACAAAACTAACATGTACATTATCTCTTTCGTGATATGCAGTTCAGAATAAGCAAAATGAGCATGATAACCTTATTTCGATATTAACTGTCTTGAGGATACACACAGGAGAAACGTAGAAACAACTGAGACTGCCTGGGGTTTTATTATTCTATCTATTTTGATGCCCCAAACAACTAGCTGAGTCCACTCCTAAGAGGACGACCAATGACTCAGAGAGAATTTCTCAAAGGCCACTTGTTCAAGGGGATGCATCCATACTTCTCCAAAAGTTATTGGGACCTACCACCTAGGATAATTTTTGATAACCCAGTCCCCTAACTTCGATGATCGGAGACATCGAGTTCAATTGCTACTCGAGTAGTTGTTAACAATTTGTCCATCGGAGTTTTTTACCATCTCATTCTCTCTCTTGACAAAACTAAAAAGACAAATGGGTATGTCTGGTTCTATTTTAACTAACAACCCATTCTACATGCTCTGGTCTTTCAAACCAATTCAAATATCTTGCCTGAAAAGGTGATCATCACCATTTATGCAATTTTCTTTATATCATTGTGCCTTTGCACGTTACGAGATTGCCATAATCCTCTTATTCAATCATCGTAGTACTAACATGCATGCATGTCTGACAGTAGCGTTACGATGAAAGGGATATCGATTTCTCAGAAAAAAACCCCAACATCTTTTAGAAATCTCAAAGTCCCGTGCTTTAGGTTGGGAATATCCGAGTCATTTCGGATATCAAAACAAAGGACCGTACGTACCACTTAGGACTACGCAGTCGAAGCCCTTTTGTTACGCAGGGTTGAATGAAAGACTTGGTTGCGAATATGCAAACACCAAATATTCGTTTTTGCTTTTCAAAACAACGAATATTATGAGCTTTGAAATTTTGCATGTGAAATCCCCTTTTTCTTTAAAGACTTGGCGAGTATGCGCAAATCTATGTCTTTAAATGCAAGCGTAATGCAAAGTAGCAGGAGTATGCAAAACTACGTACCTTACAAAGTTATATATATATATATATATTTGATACATATATATCAAAGCATAAGCCCGTGCACATTGCGCAACGACAATGTAAATGACATAAAGCTAGAGTCGATGTGCGAAACCACACGTCGAGCTAAATAAACTGCGTAAGTCATGCACGACGTACGAAACCGTACATCGGCTAAGTAAATTGCATAAGCAGTGCATAATATACGAAACCGTATATCGGCTAAGTAAATTGCGTAAGCAATAGCCTGTGCACGTAACAACGCAACGACAAAGTAAATGATATAAAGCCAGACTCGATGTGCGAAACCACACATCGAGCTAATAAACTGTGTAAGCGATGCATGATGTACGAAACCGTACATTGACTAAATAAATTACATAAGCAGTAGCCTGTGCACGTAACAACGCGGCGGCAAAGTAAATGACATAAATTTTAAATGTACAAGAATATGCAAAACTGCATCATTGAGTTTAAAAGCATATATATATATATACGTATAAGTTAGAAGTATTTTGTCATTTGTCTTCGTATGCAACTTTCTCCTACCCCTGAGATGGTCTTCATTATCAAGAATGATAAACTCTCTACCCGTGCCTTTCCTTGTGCTTTCTTAGGTTACGCAGATAACCAAAAAGGCTATACGTGTTTTGATATTAAAAATAAAAAATTGTATATATCAAGAAATGTACCATTCTTGGAAAAAGACAAATTTTTTTATTTTGAAAAGGCCAAGGAAGTAACTGAATATTCTTTTTTGATAGATTTGACTTTGAAGTTTGATATATATGACTATGAAGTTTGATAGATATGACTATGAATGTGACCTTGACGATAGTCAAGATATTATAGATACAAAACATAATGTAATTAATGAAGAGAAAACCTATAGGGACACCGATTGTTTACAATACTTAAGACGTAGGGAATTCAATCTTCCATGTGCATTGGAAAAATATTCAATAGTACAAACCAAAAGATCATCCAGAGTCTCTAAACCTCCTAAAAAAATTGTGGCCTACGAATCCTTTTCTTCCACGTATAAGGCATTTATTGTATTGATACACTCGTATATAGAACCTTCATCTTATACTTAAGCCAAAGAACATATAGAATGGGTAGAAGTCATGAGGGTAGAATTAGAATCTTTAGAAAAAGCTAACACTTGGACTATTCAAGATATTCCACAAGGAAAGAAACCTATAGGTTGTAGGTGGGTTTATAAGATTGAAACCAAGAGTGATGAAACTCTTGAAAGATAGAAGGTCAGATTAGTGGCTAAGGGGTATTCTCAAGAGTATGACATACATTATAAAGAAACTTTTGCTCTAGTTGCCAGGATGACCTTAGTTAGGACATTAATAGCAAAATGACCTATATTTCAAAAGGATGTCAAAAATGCTTTTCTCAATGGAAACCTAATTGAAGAAGTATATATGGAGGCACTAGCTGATATAAGTATTCCTAAGGGTAAGACTCTTCGTTTAGAAAAAACTCTTTATGGTCTTAAACATGCACCAAAAGCCTGATATGACAGCTTTAGCCATATTATGCTCAATATTGGATTTAAAACTTACCTGACTGACACTGCTTTGTTTGTTAAGATTTCTGATGCATGGATTCTTCTTCTTATTCTTTATGTGGATGACATGATCATTACTGAAGGAGACAAATAAGGAGTTGAAAACATTAAAAAGCTTCTTAAAAATCATTTTGAAATTACTGATTTAGGTTTATTGAGATATTTTTTAGGAATTGAAGTTGCTTATTTCCCTCGAGGTTATTTATTATCTCAATCTAAGTTTGCTTTTAATATTGTTTTCAGGTCGGGAATTACAGATGATAAGAGAGTTGATACTTCAGAAGTTGTCAACACCAAAATGAGAATTGATGATAGAGAACCTCTTGACGATCCCACTTTTTACAGACAACTTATTGGAGCACTTTTCTATCTCTCCATTACTAGACCTGATATAGCACACGTTGTACACACAACTAGTCAATTTTAGCACGCTCCCACTTCTGTTCACATGGAAGCAGTTTTGTGTATTATTAGATACATTAAGTCTTCCCTTTTACGGGGCCTCTTGTCTGTTTCATCTTCATTAGATTTAATTGCTTATACCGATGCTGATTGGGGAGGTGATCCCAATAATAGACACTCAACCACTGGTTTTTGTGTTTTCTAAGATGAATCATTGATTTTGTGGCTGTGCAAAAAGCATTTGAAGGTCTCTCTTTCGTCAACCGATGCTGAATGCTGAGCCATGACCACCACAACAATAAAGCTAGTCTGGCTCAGAAGACTGCTGGCTGACATGAGAGTTGAAGTGACAAAAACTTCATGTATGTACTGTGACAACAAGAGTGCGATCTATATTGCCAGCAACTGAACATTTTATGAACGCACCAAACATATTGAGATGGATTGTCACTATATCAGAGAAGAGTATCTATATAGAACCATTGATCTGCCTTACGTTACATCAGAGTACCAATTAGCAAATTTCTTCACCAAACCTCTCGCTGCTTCTAGATATCATTTCCTCTTAAACAAACTTTCGCTCATTAGACCGTAAGTTTGAGGGAGAGTGTTAAAAAGTGTACACATAAATGTAATTATATATAATATAATATAATATATCTTAATATATAATATTTTATATTTATTTATTTTCTTCATTTTTTGTATTTTTATTTTTGTCTAGTTCAATTTGAACTAGACTTAAAACTAGTCAAGACTTAACTAGTTCTTCTAGTTTTGATAGCCGTTGGAGCTAGTCCAACGGCTACAATTAGAGCCATTGGACTAGCTTCAGCGACTCTCTAGAGCTCTCTAAAAGCTCCTCTCTCTCCCTCTCTCATTGTGTATAAGAGGGGTGACTCCCCTCTCCTTGTTATAATGCTTTTTATGCATTTCATGTGAATGAAATAAAGTTTATTATTTTCTCTTTTGAGTTCTCTCATTTATACCCTTTTGTGGGTTATGGTTGAAGTGTCTTTAATAGACACCTGTTACATGCATTTGTGCTTTCTTGGAAGATCCTCATTTCCTTACACACCTAGCATCTAATGTCATGGTTTTATATTCTACTTCAGTTCTTAATAGTGCTGCAATGGGTTGTCTTTTCTATGCAATAAAATAAATTTTTTGACAAGGAATAAATGTTGATGCTTGCAAGGCATGCAAAAAGATGTGATGATATCAAGCTCAGCATGGTTAATATTGCGGAATAAATTCCTATGATGCTTATCTGGTATTTATAAGTAGCTTTGTTTAATTAAAAAACCTCTTTGAGAAGGTTTCCTCCATTGGAGCTAGGAGGTTGTTCCATAGACATTTTCCTTTAAAAATAACAGCTATAATATACATCAGATGACATAGTTGCCCTTCCATAAAAGCTAGCAAGGTTGTGAGACGTGCTCATGCATAAGGAATGCGAACTGTCTGATGGCTCTGGAAGCATAAATAATAAGGATTTCCATTATAATCATATTTATGATTATACATTGAATTAGATGTGATTTTTATGATGATAAATTTTCTCACTCTATAGATAAGTACGACCATATGTTGTAATGACTTTAAACTGCCTTTGCAGATGAGTGTCCTTGCTTGCATAGCCCAGCGCATGGCAGATGTTGATCTGACAAAAGAAGGGGCTGCTGATTGCTTGGTTGCAGGCATGCATGATCTACAGGACATTATGCGACATAGTCATCTCAAAGCTCTTGTAATAGATACTCTTGGTAGTCGAATAGAAAATATGTTGAGGTAAGTCTATTCTTATTTGAAAAGTTGTCTTATTTGCTACTATTTTAAAGTTGAAGATATGGACTACACCCGTGGGTTCCAAGCCTCCTATCTGAAACTCATAAGGGCAGGTCGTGTAGACCAAATCTGACCCCATAGATGTGCTGGGAATGGTACGTTTCTTAGGGACTGACCCTTGGATCATGTTTTTTGAGCGGTGAAATTTTGGTATATTGTACACTGTTGATTTTTCAACCCCCTGGAAAACCTGTATACACACCAGAAAATCATGATCCAAGGTCCTGTCCCTACTCAGCCTAGCATGTAGATCACATCTGAAGGGTCTGATCTACAAGAGAAATAAAAAAGAACGTAAAAAGATGGTGTTTTCACTTATGGGTTTGGAACCCATCAGTGTAGCCAATACTTTCCCATTTTAAAGTAGGGATGAGAACAGTTTGGAGTTCTAACCTGTGTCCAACCCATATTGTTGGATGCATGTGTCAAATATTTGAATTCGAGCTGCATTCAAACATATGTGGTTGGTTCTCGTTGGATACAGTTCCAGACACAGATGCATGTACAATCAGGTCCAGGATGGAATTGTGTCTATCATTGCCTCTTTTCAACATAAAAAATCAATAGCAGTTACCCATTGTTGCCAAATCAAGTGTCACAGAGACCTCAGATTAGGTCTGGATCTGGGTTTCTATTACAAGATTTAAGTCACATCCAGAACCAGACCCGATCCTCCTTACAAAAAAGGATCCAGTTGGTTTAAGTATGACCTGACCCATAATCAACCTGTTTGCTTCCTATTTTAAAGATTGATCTAGGCTTTGGATTTGATATGGTATGTCTTGTTGTTCAGGGAGAAATACCTATCTGCTTGTGAGCTGATGGATGAAAAAAGTGCTGAGCATTTGGATGAAACAGGATGTTCAACAGATAATACCTCCTATAATAGGGTTTCTACTCCCTCACTTCATGCATGCAAAGAAAGGACAAGCATTGATGATTTTGAAATTATTAAACCAATCAGCAAAGGTGCCTTTGGAAAAGTCTTTCTTTCAAGAAAACGAACCACAGGAGATCTGTTTGCAATAAAGGTTCTGGCACAATTGGATTTGAGTGCCCATTATGCATGCACATTAGGAGTATCAATATTCTTGCAGGGCCATGTCATGTTTTTGAAATATTGTTAGTTCTCTCTGTGGGTGGAAAAGCATATTTTATGTTGTATAAATGGACATGCATGAATGTTTGTATGCACATGGATGACATA
Organism: Nuphar pumila; assembly: GCF_984573655.1. NCBI lineage: Eukaryota > Viridiplantae > Streptophyta > Magnoliopsida > Nymphaeales > Nymphaeaceae > Nuphar > Nuphar pumila. Next base: position 137,690,879 of record NC_143253.1, read on the forward strand.
TTCTGGTTATAGAACTTTGGAGTTTGGACCTGCTTAAGTTCATGGGGATGTTTTGTGCTTTCTTTAGAAGAGCTTGCACGATAGTCTATATCTTGAGTTCTCTTCAGAACTAATGATATCAACCTGTGTTTGGACCTTAAAGAAACAAGTTCTCTACCAAGAATACATATAATTGACCTATAGTGCTTGAAGATTTTTTATTTGTTTTTATTCTTTAGTTTGGTGCATTGTATCCATATAACTGGGTTAATGTTTGCTACCCTCATGGGTAAGGAATCTCCTAGTAAAAAACTGCAACATTTTTAGTTTTTTTA